>NC_052051.1:41303326-41600826 GCF_903992535.2 Arvicola amphibius | reverse complement strand
TAGTGTGTATATGTGTGATTGTGTATAGAGCTTGGGAGGCAGGAAATGGATGTGACAATCATAAATGAGAAACTATCAGAGGGTTTCAAGTTTATTCCTTGTTTCAAGGACAAGAACGTAGAACCCTCTTTCTTTACAGTTAAATTCTTTTTTTTTCTCTTTCATCCCAAAGATTGGTGAGTGGAATTTAAGGATCTGCCCCCTAAGTAGTTTCAGTGTATAAATATGTTTGTGCTCAGCCTATTTACCCTTCCCTCATCCTGTCCCCGGAAACCACTGATCATCTCTGTGTGCAATTTTGTATTTCACATAATGTCATATCGTTGCAATTACAGAGTATGTAGCTATTCTGTGTATCATCATATACTTAGCAATATGTATTCAGTTTGTTCCCTACAGTCTTTGCTTGATAGGGTTCCATTGTACTGATGCACTATAGTTTTCCTGTTGTCATTTTATGTCATTCAAAATGTTAGGAGTTTTCTCAAAGCATTTTGCATTCATGTGCTATTTAAAACATACTACTTTTTGATCTTGAACATTCTATGAATCTGTAGTTGTCACTATGCTACTTTTTCTACTTTATTTCCTTTCTGTGTCCAAAACATTCTTTACATGACTTTTATCCTATATAATGTGTTGAAGTATATGTGTGGCCATAAAATGGCCTATCTTGATGAATAAGAATATGCTCTATGCCATCGCTGAATGGCATATGCTACACTGGTCTTGTCTATGCACATAGATGGAGTATGGAAACCAATGACATGACATGTCAATCACTAGCATATCTACAATCTGTTACAATGTGTAGTTATTGGGTGATGGCTTTAAACACATCATTGAAAGGAGTTTGTGTAAGAAGAAATAGTCATGGATATTCCAGACTGGAAAGAAGTATTAAGAAACAGAGCAACTACATTTCTGTGTGAATAGTAATTTGCCAAAGGTATCACTGAAGCCTAGTGAGGATATGCCTACAGTCTATCTATAATCAGGTATTATAGAAGCTCAGTGGAGATATACTTAAGTCTGGTTATAGTAAAAATTTAATCTAAAATATAACCAAGAAAGAACAAAGATAGGCAGTTGGGGAAAGTCATTCAGTACATTTGTCTCTAAAGAGACATGTTCAGAGTAAAGAGGGTGTTGGTGTGCAAGGACACTATAGATAAAGGCCAATGAGCTAACTTACTCTAAAGTCATGGGAAGGCATTCCTGGGGTTTACCTGCATAAAAGGTGCTCTACATGTAGGATGCAATTCTAGACTGCTAAAGAAAACATGCTCTGGAGATAAGAATGGATCACAGAGCCAGTTGGTGGCAGCACATGCCTTTAATCTCTGCACTTGGGAGGCAGAGGCAGGCGGATAACTGTGAATTTGAGGCCAGCCTGGTCTACAAGAGCTAGTTCTGGGACAGGCATCAAAGCTACACAGAGAAACCCTATCTCAAAAAAAAAAAACCAAAAAAAAAAATTAATGAAAAACAACAACAACAAAAAGAATGGACCACAGAGAAGAGAATTGCTTAGCAATTCCTTATAATCCAAGAAAAGCAGGGTGGTAATCTGAGAAAGGAAAAAGACAGCAATAAAAATGAGCTTTCCTTTTCTCTCATGGATTTAAAATATTTCTCTGGGTCCTTGTCACCCTTTGCAGTTCTCAGGGATGGCTATTGCTCTATACCCTCTGTTTTGTGCTGCTTTAGTATGGCCCCATGCTCTCCTCACCAAGAAATGACCTCTCCTTCCTCCAAGTACCTCCTGTGTTCCCCTTAGTGATGTATTTGATCAAAATTTTAGCAGAAGGGTTTATTGAAATTCAAAGGCTAGGTAGTAAGAAACCTGTGCCTTCTGCCTAGGTCTCTTGGAATTTTCGCTATTGCAATAAATTCTCTCAGAACCCAGGCATTGCTTTCAGAACTATAGGCACATAGAGAGACACAACCACCAGCCAACCTCCACCTGCACTACTGGGGAGACTTTGTGCCCCCTCAAAATCCAGTTAACCACCCAGTATTGAAAGACGCTAGTCAAATTTTAATTTAGCCTCAGCAGTGGGCTTAAGATTCTTTGTTCTATGTAAAGTAATGCCCAATGTGGGTTATAATTCAATGTGACCTTTTCTGCTCCCTGTAGCCTTTTGCACTTACTTGTTCTTAATATTTAGTCAAGTACCCGTGACTGACTTCACTTACTCCAATTGTTCTTTTCCTTAAAGTTTCAATTAAAAAAAACAACAAAATTGTGGATTTCAAAAGGAGATCACTTCCTCTACAACTCACTTCTGAAGAACAGCTCTGAAAGGGACGATGTGTTGTGTATTCCAGTGGTGGAGCTTTAGTTCTCAGAATAGAATTTTTATTAAATTAACATGATCATGTGTAATGCTTGTTATCACACAAAAGCCAGCTCCACCAAAGACACAAGGATACACACAGGATAGCTCACCAGGAATGAACCAAATCATTATTTTTTAAATAATCTTGACAGTATTCCACAAGTTTGGGACAATTATTCTGTTTATTTACAGATTTTTTTTTGCCATTCAACATTTCCATTTGAGAGAGAATGCTGAATGATTATATTGAATTTAGATTACATATTCTTCATCTAATTATAACTTGATGTCTATCATTGCCAAAATCTAAATGCCAGCACTGTGTAGTGGTTTCATTGTTGTTAAATTAAAAACACATAAATCTGGTGGAAAGAGGGAATTATAAAATATAAGTTAAAATTCCCATAACTGATTTTGGGATGATGGAAGTTAGATAAATGACTGCTTCAACAGTCTGAGTAACAAACACACACACACATACACACACCTTCTTACATACCTTCAAACGCACACACAACACACACACACAGATACACAATGCTGTTCCTATAGTTACAAACATTTAATCCACAGCAAGAAGACTCACTAAACAATAACAGTATTTGACAGGGCAAAGCACTGAAGTACATTCTAATGTAACTGGAATACACTAGGCAAAACGACAAGCTCCACTTTCCAAGCTGGCAGGACACAGAGAAGCAGGCGCAACATTGTAGGAAGTCGGGAGAAAAAAAAGTGTGTCCAGGTTTCTCCAGGAAAGGGAGCTCCCTATGCTAAGACACAGTGTCGAGCATGTACACAGCCTTAGAACAAGTTAGACCTCTAAGAACCTGAGTTGTGTGGGATCCTGGGGATACTCAGACAGATAGACTTGTGTAGATAGATTCGTACAAACCATGGACACTGTTTGACATACTAACAAGTTTGAGTTATGCTCTAGATCTAGCTAATATTCCCTAAGCACAGAAGCAGCATGACAATGATCTGAGTGTTGAAAATATGATTCTGTTTCATTGCAGAGACAGGAGCCAGTGTTGGAAGTCCTGTAGGGTAACTGAATAGTGTACCCTGCCAAATTCAACAGTTCTTGCAATTCCCCATGTGATGTCTCATTCCTTTCCTCTCTCCTCCAGGTCTCTATGGATCTTCCTGCTAGATGATCTTTTTGCACTTTACCAAGTAGGAAAAAATGAGAACATTATGAGCATGACTCCCAAATGCTCACCACCTCCCTATGCATCCTGCCTTTTCTCCATCTGAATGAACAATATCCACCATCCTACCAAGGACCAAGCCTACTCCTTTACTAGAGCCTGCCTACTTTGCTTCTCTTAATACCTTCTTTTTCACTACATGTAATCACATTGATTCCTTTACTAGGTCATTTCTATAAGCGCAACAATGCTGTCATTTTATCATTATAATAATTTTGTATTAATTTTTATTTTTCTTGATTTTTGATGATCTTATACAAGCAGAGAATGAAATATGATCATATTAACCCCTCCATTTCTGCCCCTTAACTAATTCTGTATTTTCCCCCCAACATGTGTCAATGGGAGTAGAACCATCAGCTGCAGCATTGGACACTGACCACTGACCACACCCTCAAAAAGAAGTATCTTACCTTCCCTGAAGCTGTTGACTGCTTCTGTGTAAGGCATGGTGCTTGAAACTCACCTGTCCCATCTATGCGATGATATCAGTCGGCTTGAACTTGTGCATGCCTCGCTCAGGTGACCATAGCTGCTGTCATTTTATTTGTTTGGTAACCATGTTCAGAAGACATTTTCACAACATTCCTTCCCATCCTCCAGCTCTTCTATTTCTTTCTTTCTCCTGTCCTGCAATACTCCCAATACCTTAGTGGTTGGAGATTTAATATAGATATTCAATTTAGAATTGGGTACTAAGTCTCTAATTTTCAGCTCTTCATACAGTTGTGTATCTCCCCACTGCCTGTTGTCCAATGCCAAACATTTCTCTGACCTAACTTGAGAACATCCCAGGTCTGTGGATACAAACATAAACATTTATAAGATTGTTGTGGAATATCAGTCTACGACATGTTACATTTTTTATGCTGTGGAATATTTGTTTGACAATACAATGATGTGTTATATTTGTTTAACTCTGTAAAGCTGTGTTTCATTGCCTGTTTAAAACACATGATTGTTCTAATAAAGAGCTGAAAGACCAATAGGTAGGCAGGAGAGAGAAATAGGTTGGGCTGGCAGACAGAGAGAATTTTAAATAGCAGAAGAAATATAGGCAAGAGAGGAGGATCAAGAAAAGGAGAAGAAGAGGTAGACACCAGGGGTCAGCCACACAGCCATACAGTCAGCAACAGAATAAGAAATAAAGATATATAGAATAAAGCAAGATAAAAGTCAATGGTAAAATGTAGTTAAAGAGAAAAAGGACAATTTAAGTTAAAAAAGCTGACTAAAAACAATCCAAGCTAAGTCTGGGCATTTATAAGTAATAATAAGTCTCTGTGTATTAATTTGGGAGATAGGTGATGAACCCCAAAGAAAAAAAAAACTACAAAAGGCAATTTGAATACATTACCAAAATTACAGTATCAGGTTCTACTCCAGGGCTTTGCCCTGAATAGCAGTAACAGGCATGAAATTCCCTCCTGGAGCAAAGGTCTCAAATATCAGCAGAAACTTGTAGGTTACTCCATAACAGTTATGCCACTACTGCACAAGTGGATGAATCATGCCTGGCAGGTTATTATTGCATCATGCAGGGTCTGGTACTACATGATGCCTTTGATATCATTTCTCTCCCAACAAAATCCACAGCACCTTTAAGTACAATGATGCTATCCAGCAGCGAGGATGTTTCCAAATTGGTTTGATACTTATTTTTCTACATCTTGTAGCCAAGATATGGGGTGTCTTCAGCAATGTAATCTCACCACTTAGGTGTGGTGGGTAGCCAAGGCTAATAACAGTATCATGTGCTGTTTTGGAGACATCTGGAATTTCTTTGACCAATAAGTCATAGGGGGGAAATCTCATGCTTTATATTGCACATTCTATTTAATAACCCACATCATCTGTGAGCAGCATTATTCACCTTTTCAGGGTAATTCAATTCCAAGTCTTTTTATCTAAAACTGTATTTTTAAATTAGATTACTAACGGGTGGTTTCTATAGGACTTTTTCATACATCCTTAGTTTATACTAATTTGCTTGCCTAGTTTTTGACTATTAGTATTTACAAGTTTTTTGCTTATTTTATTTTCTCCTTCTTGCTTAATATTTTAACTCCCAGTATTCCCTCTCTTCTGTTCTGTACTTAAAATTACTTTCTTTAAAAGTTGGGTTGTGAGATAGTAGGCTTCTGTGTGGCTTTTCATACTCAGTTCCTTTGGTTAGCCTTCTCTATCACCTCCAGATGTCCCCTGTACTCCCTTGACCCTCTTTATTTTAGCCTTTCTGACCCAATACCATCTGTTTATTTTCATTTTACCCATAATCTACTATTCCCCTTCACTCTACATTTCATCCCATAAAAGGTCTGTTTCTAGTTTCCACTTATTC
This sequence comes from Arvicola amphibius, assembly GCF_903992535.2. NCBI lineage: Eukaryota > Metazoa > Chordata > Mammalia > Rodentia > Cricetidae > Arvicola > Arvicola amphibius. The sequence continues at coordinate 41,594,929 of NC_052051.1, read as the reverse complement.
TCCAAAGTAAACAACTGGAGCAAATATTTGAAGTCAGGATCCAAATATGAGAGAGAACATACTGTGTTTGTCATTATAGGCTCGAGTTTCCTCATTCAATACATATTTTTAATTCTATTTGCCTGAAAAATCTTTGGCTTCATTTTTCTTTATAACTGAGTATTATTCATTGTGTCTATGTACCATATATTTCTTAACCATTCATCTGTCGATGAACATTTAAGTTGGTTTCTGTTCCTAAATATTGTGAATAAAAAAAGCAACGAACCTTAGGAAAAAAAAAGACAGTATTGCTGGCAAATAGTTTTGGGAAACTGAATTTCAACATGCAGAAATTGAAACTAGATCCTTATCTCTCACTACAAAACAACAACAACAACAACAACAACAACAACAACAACAAACTCAGCTCCAAATAGATCAAGATTCTCAACATAAGACCTGATTCCCTGAAGTTACTCGAGGCAAAGGTTGGAGTAGGTCTCAGCTTAATAGACACAAGTAAGGGCTTTCTGGATAAGACCTTGAAAGCGCAGGGAGTAAGATCAATCATCAACAAACAGGATCTCATGAACCCAAGAAGCTTCACACAGCAAAGGAAGCTATGAAGTGAATGGATACAAAGCTCACAGAATGGGAGAACTTTGGTGTCTTGAAAACACAAAGAACTTAAAGAGACTACACATTAGGAAAATGCATAAATCCGACTTAAAAATAGATTGTATAAGGAACTCAATAGAAAATGCTCAAAAGGTGAAAAGCAAACCATGAGGAAACACTTTAAAATATACTCGGTATCAGGAACATTAAAACCAACTGAAGATTCCATCTTACCACAGTCAGGAATGTTGTCATTGGGAGTACAGACAAGAAATGCTGGGAAGGATGTGGTTAACAGGGCCACCTCTATACATTGTTGGTGGGAGTACAAACTAGTCCAATCACTCTGCCCATCAATCAGCTGGCTCCTCAAACAACTAAACATAGAAGTGCCACAGGGCCTAGCTGGGTCACTCCTGGGCACGTACTCAGTAGACTTTCTGTCCTACTACAGCGAACCCTGAAAACCAATACTGTAGTTTATAAAAGCACTAGCGTCCTTTTCCTGACTTTATCTCACCTCACTCCTTCCATTTCCAACAAATTTCCCCCAAAATAATCTACACTCTGGTTTCGTTCCTCTTTGTGTGTTTAGTCTGTTGATTTTTTTCTGCCATTCTGCTTAAACAAAACCTTGACAAGGATGTCACGTCCGGCCCTTGGATTCCAGGGTCCAGTGGCTAATTACCTGTCCTCATTCTACTTGTCTGTCACCTTACCTTCCTTCATGTTCCCTCAATCATAGACCCTCGCTTCCCCAATAGGTGAAGTCTATGAACTCCGGATCAATTTACAGTACTTTCTCATGGAATGGGTCTCAAATCCAATCAAAAATTCACTTTTTCCACTCCCAGCTCCCATAACAGTCATGCTATTATGGCATCTGTGGTACAGCTCACTTAAGATCATTATTTTTTTCACAACTACCTCTGTAAGCAGATCACTATTATAGCTCACCAGACTCAAAGATACTCAAAGTAGTATGGTTGATGATTTTCCCCACTCCTGCACCCCTACCCCAGTAGCTTGCATAACATCTTCTGGTACTATGAAAGTTAGCTAGCAGGGAGGCAGTTTCTAGCTCAATTCCAGCCTTATTTCTCCATGCTCACACGAAGTGTGTGATGTTTTCATCAGTAGGGTCTTATCTTGTAGTTCTAGTGGGCAAGCAAGAGAAATGTGTATGGCCATTGCTGTTTGGGGAGTTTTCAGGGATCCCCTGCTCAACAGGAGTATGTAATTGCATAACTCTGAGAATTTTTCATTGCATAAGCCTATGGCCCCTGGTACAAGCACGGGCTCTTCAAGATGGGTACTTCCATTCCAATTCCTCTTTTGTCACTTTTCTTTTAAAAATGAGCTCAGAAAATTGCAGATTTCCATGTACTTTTTCATATATCCTCAGTGTGATTACTTGTTCCATCCACTCACACATCCTCTAATCCTCGTGCCCTCTTAAACATCTCTCCCTCTAGTATCTGACCCCTTCGTGTCACATATATTCTATCAGGAATCTTAACAATATCTTAATTATATCACTCTTGACCTGGCTCTGGTGCCCTGCCTAGGGGGACTAGAGATTATCTCAAATATTCTGAGGGAAAGTCAAGCAACAGACCCCACAGCTAACAATGTGGTGATGTTCAAGCTGACAATGTGATGATGTAGTTGGTACTGTGTCACCCCTCTACAGTGAAGATGTTTAATGTTCTAAGAGGCATTGTCATATTTAATCGCGATTCCCTAAGAAACGACTGGAGTCTTATAGCTAAAAATATAATTAATAGTATATCTGCCATCCCTTTGTATCTTTTTCAAATGTTAAAATAAATGGCAAGGCCCTGTGGTGATGTTGTGCCATGGTGCATCCCCCCACCACATCCAGAGCTTCTCAAACCTGGAAGGTCTTCATTATCCATGTGCTCCAAGGCCCTGGCTACTTATCTCTTCTCAGAGTTTTGCAGGTGCCCAGTGTCTTCGCACTAGGTGCTTCTGCTAACTTGAAGGTTGCTTTTGAAGATATCCATTAAGTTAAGCTTTTATCTTCTCTAACAGGTTGATCAAAAACCCTTTCTCCAAAAGAGTAGCAGTTGGGGGTAGGGAGGGATTGCTCAATGGGCAAAGGCACCTGGTACCAAGCCTAAGGACTTAATTTCAAATCCAAGATAAAATAGAGAGAACTAAATACTGCAAGTTGTCCTCTGAATCCATATACCTGTGGCCCCATGCCCTAGTCCAGTTTCAGAGGAGTTCAGGTCCCAAAGGGGGAGTCAGTGACGAAATGAGACTGGCACGATCTGAGGGTGACTCAGGATGGCTGCTGCTTTATTGAAAAAGAGGGTGTTGAGATAGAAATAGTAGGATACAGATCAGTGTACACACAATAGCTGTGATGTGGGAAATGGGAAAAACTGGGATGGGCTCCTATTGGGGAGGAGGGAGGAAGTCAGCAAAGAAGGAGGGGTAAGACAAATAACATGAATGTTGTTTGAAAAAGACTCAAAGAACATATTATTTTATATTTACCTAATATTATATATATGTGTATGTGTGTATTTATGCATACACAAACCAGAGAGAGAGAGAGAGAGAGAGAGAGAGACAGAGAGAGAGAGAGAGAGAGAGAGAGGGAGAGAGAGAGAGAGAGAGAGAGAGAGAGAGAGAGAGAGAGAGAGAGAGAGAGAAGAGAGAGAGATTATAACCATAGTACCAGACACAGTAATCTTCCTTTCAAAAGGTTGGTCAGGGTAGTCCAGGTGATTTCAATACACTATAGATTATCAATGTAACCTGCAATTCCCTCTCAGAGGTTGAAGTAAACCCCTGTTGCTGATGACACCAAATCCTTAGGACCCAGGATGTAGATGATTCAAAGTTTATCTCTGAAAGCCACCTTCTGTCATTAAAAGAAAAAGAACTATCTAAGCTGATAATTTAGGGAATCAATTAATATACTTCTGCTGTAATACCTATGAACAACAACAATGACCAACATGGTAAGATACACCTATGGGTGCAGTAAGTGGCACTCACATATTGGTGGGAGTGCAAGAGCTGTCTTTGTTGATTTAGGAATGAAATTCTGTCTCGTAGTAGAAATCTAATCAATTTTCCTAGGCTAATGAGGTCATGGATCTTTTTTTTTTTTGTTTGTTTTTTCGAGACAGGGTTTCCCTGTAGTTTCTAGAGCCTGTCCTGGAACTAGCTCTTGTAGACCAGGCTGGCCTCAAACTCACAGAGATCCGCCTGCCTCTGCCTCCCGAGTGCTGGGATTAAAGGCATGCGCCACCACCGCCCGGCTGAGGTCATGGATCTTACAAAATAATCTACTACCACCACTTTGCTAGACTGGCATAATCCATTACTACATTCTAAACCATACCCTAGACTCACAGACAACTCTAAGTACCCATCCTCGTCAAAGAAGTTTCTTTACAGCAAATGCAGACCATCATAGAAAACCCCAACTGGACATAATGCCCCAACAGATACATCTATAGCATAGCTCCTGCATTTGTGACCCAGACAACATCACAGAAGGGAGCAGAAAGACTGTATGAGTCAGTTTACCAGGGAATCTTTTTGTGATTTGTCTAGAAATGGCTGCATAAACAAGTCAGAAATAATGGCAATGTCAATAGACATGCTAATACAGAAGGGGGAAGTTTTAATTGGCTAGCGCCTCTATGTCAAAAAGTGAAGGCAACTAATGACTCAGGGAAAGGTAGTTCGGTTCCCCCACAGATGAGCCTTTTTACTGGTTATCCAATATGAAGTACTCAGCTCTGAAACCATGTACACACAAAAACCAAAACTGAAGGTGTAAGTCACAAACAATCCCACACCAGTTTGGAATTATGATTAATAGAATGATTATTTATTTAAAGGAGAAAAACTTACAGATCACTGTCGCAGCCAACATCCCTCTGCGCAATCAGGAAGGGAGCCTAGTCGCCGGAAGCAGAGCTGGAAGCCAGAGAGCAAGTGGAAGGAAGTGGCCGCTTTTTTTAAAGAGAGAGACCACGCCCCAATGGGCTGGTATCTTAGCGGCTATTGGTTGAAGGAGCGGAAGAAGCTCCCTCAAAACAAAACAGAGTCAGTAGGTTTATCTCTGTATTTGTACGTGCATATGTACATATGTCTATGTGTGTGTCCATGTCTCTGTGGGTGTGTTGGTAATAATAAAAGTCAAGGAAAAGGGGCTATCAATTTCGGTGTCAGGGAGCATAGAAAGAGTTGGATGAAGAGGGCCAGGGAGCTGCCGGAGGGAGGATTTTATGAAAAGGGAAAGTTAGGTGATTCTATTTTAATTGAAAATGTATAAAAATTCTTAAAAAGTTAAGAAGGTTGGCTCAGTGTAGGCAAATGGAGACAGCAAGGCTTCTAGCTGGAGTTTTCAGATGTTGTTTCAAGAATAGGCACCATTTACTTATTTTTTTATAGGTATGGTATGCTTTATTAAGAATTCCATAAAATAGTCTTCACACATTAAAAGGACATCTGGAGGGCGATGCGCCAGCGTCTGAGTAGTTTCACTATCTCTGCAGTAGTATATCTGCAGGGCTCTTTGTGGTTTCTACGCCATATTCTTCTGTTTTGTTGCGTCAGTGCATTTGCAATCTAAATTCACCATTTTTCCAGGCAGAAGTATAATAAAACTCTTTAGCTGTTCAAAATGAGCTGAATATGGGTTAAAAAAGTAACTGCTCTAAAGCATGTAGCTCATTTTTCATCTTCAGAGGGAAAGCATCTATATCTTTAAGCATTTATGGGCTGCTGCAAAAATTAATATAATTCTTATTATTACAGTCACTTGTCAGCAGTTAGTCTTAATAATTTAATTTCTTACATATTTAACAATTTAGCTCAATACTAAAACCAATTGTTTACCTATTTCTGGCATTAACTCCCAAATAGGGCAGGGACATCTATTAAAACCAAGTTAATTCTTTACTGTGAACTCATTTTTTTGAAACACCTACTTATGTTTCAGCTCTAATGGAATGGGAAATGATACTGCAGAACACGCTCAATTATTGTTAATCCCTCTCTTCCCATGCAACTCAGATCAATCTTGTTAAGTGTTTTTCCCCCTTCACAGTGCAATGGTCTATTTAACAAAATGCATGTGGTTGAGCTTGTTGTTGTAATAAAGCTCAAGAAGATGAAATTAAATCAGTTTAGTGTAATTATTTATAATTAGATATTCTTAATGGAAGCTGGATAAATTCTGTTATTCCAAACAAATCCATGCCCTGCTTAGCTCTGTTGCTCCGATGAAAACTCCCCACTTTCCCTTCCCACAAGGAAACAAGAAAACTGCTCCCCAGTTCTCCAGGCAGGGTTCCATCTGTTCAGAAAATAGCCCAAGGCACAGTTCGCAAATGGTTGTAAAAAACACTTATTTGTCATTATGAGAAAGTAGAGTCAGAAGCTGGAAATTGAGATTTTATGATAACTACCTCTTAAATTTTCAAGACAGAAGTGGAAAGCAGGAGTCGGTGCTGCAGCCAATGCGACACTTTAGAGGAGTGCAGTGACCTTTCTTTCCGGGAGAGGGAGGGACACCCACAGTCATAGAGTGATGTGTGGATACCTGTTACCTATTAAGTTAGACTCCGGGAAAGCCTCCTGAAAAATCATCAAGTATCTGTCTGTCTATCTTTTATGATGGACAGAAAAACGATTCCTGGGTACCTCTTGCGAACCACAGAGTCCTCTGAGAAATGTGTATTCAGTGGGCCGTGCCAAGGGGACGACATCTGCTTTCAATCAAGCATGTCTCAATAGCAAATGGGTGCAAAAGATATAGCCAAAGACCCAGGCAGCTCGCGCTCCTGTGAAATCGCCAGGGCTTCGATTGTTATCTCTGTCTCATCAAAGCAACAGAGAAGTTAACTTCTCCAATCGACAGGGGTGCAGAGCTAGTGGAAACGGATGCCCAGCTTGCCTCCCGAATCTCTGCAGAAGATAGTTTGGATTCATACCACGTGAAAATTTTCAGTTGGAATGTCTTCCACATGGGCCATTGTTGTATCACATCAAGAGAGTCCCTTGGCTTTTGTCTTTTACGTGCTATTGTTCCTTAAATTAGATTTGTTCATTCAGTTAATCTCTTTGTGTGTGTGAAATTCCAAATAACAGATTTTTCTTGATCTCTGTAAAATAAAACATCTGACTAAATGTAACAGATTTCCCTTTCTCTAAGTCAGATAAAAAGAGAAAGCTTCATGAGAATAATAAGAGTAAAACAACCAACAACCAAAAGTTCAGATTTGACCAGAGAAGTTCTACCACTTCCTTAAGTAGCTTAGAAGTGTCTGTCTAACATTATACAAAAAAAAAAAAAAAAACAGAAAAGAGAGACTGAAGAGCTCATTAGTAATTATTACCATCCCTGCACAGAGGACTATTGCTTGCCTTCTTTTGATATTAATACATAAACTTTGGAGAGTATCTACACTCTCTAACAGGGAAAGGATATGATAAGTTGGACAGTTAAGTGACTTTGAATTATGCTCAATGAATCCTGGAAGTGGGTGACTTAGTCCTGGAGGCGTGAACTCTTCTTTTCCATATTAACTGAGTTCTGGATACCATGCCAGACATTGCATACAGATTGCCTCTTCATACAAAGTTTAGATATCAGCAGAAGAGAAGGTCAGGGGACCAACAGGTCTTTATCCATGCAGTCAAAGTTGCATAAGCAGTGAGGGATGGAAAAGGCACAAACCTGACCTCATGTCACTGTTATATACTATTTCAAGAAACCCGGGACCCGGGTTATTTTGCATGATATTTTGAAACATATGAACGTCTCTGACATTCAAAGGAAGGTGTTCTTTTTCTTCTTCCCTTGAACCTGCTTAGTGATTCATTTGTGGTAATAAAAGAAGGTTGAAATGATATTAAATCACTTTTGTGGACCAGCCAGAAAAAGATCTGTGGTTCTACCACTTTCTGCTCTTTCTGAAAGAGCCACCATGAGAAACATCGGGCTGATATGAGATTATCGTGCTGGAGAAGCCATGCAGGTGCTCTGGTTAGCAGCATAGCCAAGCACTGACTCAGTAGCTAGTATCAAATGCTTGTTTTATTATTGAGCCATTGGGAGTTAAGTTCAACTGATTAATATACAGATAACTTCAACAGTATTCTAAAATATACAAATGAATGGAAAGCAAACACGTTTTACAGAAGAATTAACAATCCTGACTATGTGTATCACCACCAGTAATCCCAAATTCAAGCAAGCTTTATCAGAATTTTCAGTATTATTTCCCCAGAATATAATTTCCTAAAGTATAGAGTCCAAAGAAAGCTAGAATAGTCTATTCTTTAAAAAAAGAAGAAAAATCCAGAAACATCATACTCTGTTATTGCAAAATATTCTTCGAAACCATAATAATCAAAACAATAGGAACTGATTGGCAGGCAGACATCCAACGGAACAGAATAGAGAACATTAACAGTAATGCATACACATATGGAAACTAAGCATTCATAAAGGAGCCAAAGCACCAAACAGGGAAGGGTAGCCTTTTCAATAAAGGGTATCGTAAAACCAGATATTCACAAGCAGATGACTAAAACTGAATCCTTTTCTTATACTGTATAATAAAATCAGCTCAAAATGGATAAAAGACCGAAACATCAGTCTGAACCTGTAAAAATGCTGGAAGAAAGCTGGAGAAACCCCCTTTTCTTTCACGTTGGTCTGAGAACTTATTTTTTAGATATTCAATAAAATATATATCTTTTAAGAAAAAAAACACAAGTAGAATTACCTCAAACTAAAATGCGCATCAAAGGAAGCTGGCATGAATAAATACCAAGAGAATGGGATCAAATTTGGCTGATATTTGGCTTACAAGGTGTTAATACTGAGAACATATAAGAAAAAGCAAAAAATTCAACAACAACAGTAATAATAACCAGAATTATAAAGGCAAGAACTATTTCAATGGAAGCCATAAAAATGGCCAGTACATCTATGACAAAAATCTTTAACATCCTTGATTTTGAGAGAAGCATAAATGTAAACCAGTGAGATATCACTTCATACTTACAACTTTAAACTAAGGTCTGTAACAGCCCAAACCCAAAGTCATTAGAGAACATGAGTAGGGGATAATGGTGAGGGACTCATCATTTATATTTCCACTTCCTCAACCCTGAACCCCTGGATCCTGCTTATGGGGGGAATAGTACTACATATTAGATGCTGGTTGAGAGCATGCACAAACCAGGAAACCTTGTCCTGGTTTTACAGTTTGGGGCAGTGGTCACAGGAGTGCAGAAGCAGGGTAAAGCAGTTCATTTCTTGAGGTCAGACTTACTGATGCACTCATGCAATTCAGCTGGTGTGGCGTAAGTCCCATGACCAGAGCAGGGCTGTGCAGAACCGCAGCAGCGATCACTGAACCCTACAAACCCTTGGGTGGCAGTTTTGACCAAAATATTCCATGAAGGTAAAAAAAAAATCTTTATCTACAGTATTTATTCCAATAATAGCAAAATACCTGGTGTTCCACAACAAAGCTGTTGTAATCTAGTTAATGTGCTGTCAGAATGATGGCTTTTCACCCTGCAGAACAAGATGCAGTACTTCTCAATGGTGCGTTTGCTGGCAGCAAACTAAACCGTAGGCAGGCCAACCTCAAGAGTTCACGTTCATATTGCTGAACCATGCGCTGCCTGTGTCTTTGTCAAAATAGCCACCGTTTTTCTTGTTTTCTCTTTCTTTCTTTCTTTCTTTCTTTCTTTCTTTCTTTCTTTCCTTCCTTCCTTCCTTCCTTCCTTCCTTCCTCTGCCTCCTCTTCCTCCTCCTCCTTCTTTCTTCTTTCCTTCTTCTTCTTTCCTTCTTCTCCTTCTTCTTCTTCTTCTTCTTCTTCTTCTTCTTCTTCTTCTTCTTCTTCTTCTTCTTCTTCTTCTTCTTCTTCTTCTTCTTCCTCCTCCTCCTCCTCCTCCTCTTCCTCCTCCTCCTCCTCCTCCTCTTCCTCCTCCTCCTTCTCCTCCTCCTCCTCCTTCTTCCATAACTTATTGGATGAAGACAGGTCAGTTTGTTTGATTATAAAAATCTCCATTTTCTGATGTTACTCTCTGGAGTAATCACGTAAGCAGAAATTGACCCACCACTTTAGTGTGCTTGGGGAGGGGAAAGAGTTATCTCCTACTTTTCCTCACATTTCCTTCACAGAAATTTCCCAATTATGCTTTCAATTCTCCCGCCACCCAGCCAGCCCATAAGTGACAAGCTAAACTGAACCAGCATGGTATCTTTTAGAAAAGAAAGATGACCAAGTTCCCCATAAACAAAAATAAGACTACAGAGTGGATATGTAAAAACATGTCAGATTAAAAACTGCAGACTGGGTACCGGAAGACGTAACACTTTACTGAAGTAACTACACCAGCTAGACCAGGTGACAAGGACATCTTCTACTGTTTCATTGCTGCAGTTCCGGATGGCAGCCTTGTTCTCTGCAGTCTTCCAGGGATACAATGTCCTTGCCAGTTTGCAGCTCTCCGAAGCACAGGTAGTTCTACGACTTTCAATTGGATTCTCAATTGTAATTGCCTCTAGAGAGGTTGCAGAGCTATGCAGAGGTTCTGTGAACTCCTAAATCCATCTCCTCCAATTATGCTTCTGTAGCTGGGAAAGTGTTAAGATCTGACTTCCTGATCCTCTCTCTTTCAGTCCTGATTGATTGTCTGTCCTCATCTACGAATGGAGCCTTATGAAATCTCACCCCTCCATGCAGGCTTGTCAACATGTATGGTCATTACCCAAGTCTTGATTAGGAGACCATATTGTTAAGATGTCATGGGCCTCGTATTCCTGACCCTAACTCTCAGCTGGTACAGCTGGTCTTCTGAATCTTAAAATCTTTGTTCCCATCTTCTTTGGTGTTCCCCAAAGTCTGGGTGTATAGGTTACATTGTAGATGTGTCATTTGTGCGTAAGCTTCCCTACAGTCCTGTATTGCCTGCATTTTGACTAGTTCTGTAGCCTCCATCTAGTACAGAAAGAAGGATTCTCCTGGGAAGGGTAAGAGCTACACTTGTCTGTGGGTATAAAGATTTAGAATAAAGTTGTAAACTCTATTGATTAAATAAATTGGCAGTAGTAGGGTCCCTGACCTTGCTAGCCAAAGGCAGTTGTCTAGGTTTGGAGTAGCAGGCATGGCTTCCCATCTATTGAGTAGGCCTTAAGTCTAATTACACAGCTGTTGCTTATTTCTAAAGTACGTGTTTGTATGGGTTTCTTGTGCTTTTTTGTTGTTCTTTTTTTTAAATTCTGATTTTAGGATTTTCCTCATTTGTTTGCTTTTTAAAGAGAGAATGAAAGGACATGGAGTTGGATGAGCGGGGAGGTAAGAAGGATGTAGGAGGGATCAGAGAAGGGGAAAACCATGATCAAAATCTAATGCACCAAAAAAATTCAATGGTAAGTATGAAATAAAAAGATAGACAGACAGACAGACAGTTTTAAAGGATATAAGTGCCACTATTTTGCAACTGAGAATACCTTGCCATGCTGGTCATTGCTGTGGTTCTTAGACTTTATAGTTGGGAAGGTCTGTTGCTTGCTTTTCTTCCTTGGAAACTTGCATAATACCTTGGGATTACTATCAGAATTTTTTTTCCTCAGGGAAGAAATTAATTAAATTAGCTCCATCTTTATCCCCTCAAGTCATGTCTCTGAAGTATGGGATGTCATCAGCAATAGTGACTTATCTTCAATTTCTGAAAGAAAGTTCTCTATATTGTTTTGGGAATCTCTTGTGATTTCCTAAAAAACAACTCATAGTGGGGTAGGAGGTATACGGTGGTTTCCTTGTCTGGTACCTGTAATTTTGTTAGTCTATGGATCTCGGTTGAACACTGTTATTCTATATGTATTCTATAATTTATATATATATATATATAATTTTAAATAAGTTTTTAAATTAATATTTCCAGACGGTTTTTCCAAATATCCTTAGTGCTGTTTATCCACTGTTTCCTTGCTCTATGTTATGTCCTTTTCTCCCTCCCTAGTGAAGCATCCCCACCCCTATTTTTCCATCTGTGTCATGTTATACCCCTCTCTAGAGATTCTTCTTTTGCCCTCCCTCCATGACCCCTTTCTGCTTTCCTTGCTTCTGTGATTACTCCAGGTTACATACTAAAACTCAAAAGATTTTGAACTAGGATTAACAGACAAGGTAAAACACGCATTTGAAGGACACCACAAGGAAATCCAAGAATCAACTATCGTGGGCTCATAGGGACTGAGAGAGACTGAACCGACAAAGAAGGAGCCTGCATAGGACTGACCCAGGCCCTCTGCATATATTTTACAGTTGTGTAGTTTGGTCTTCTTGTAAGACTCCTAAGAGTGGGAGTAGGGGCTGTTTTTGACTCTTACTGGCTTTTGGGATCCTGATCTCTACTGGTTTGCCACATACAGTCTTCAACTTAATATGCCATGCATGAGAGGTCTCACTCCTCTGAATAAAGACAGAGGACTGGATGGGCGGGGCATGGGGGAGGGGAGGACTAGAAGGAGATAAAATATGGGAAACAGTGGTCAGGTTGCAAAAAACTAAATAAATAAATATAAATATATTTTTTGAAAAAGAACATGTGTCATTTGTCTTTTTAGATTTAGATTACTTTATTCAGTAGAATAGTTTCTAGTTCTATTTATTTCCCTTGAACATGGTTGAGCAAGTATTTCTGTATTTCTGTAATAGAGTATTGAGTTATTTGAGAATATGCCAAGGAGTAGTACATGCGGGCAATGCGGTAGATCTATTTTTAGCTTTTTGAGAATTCATCATACTGATTTCCAGAGTGGCTGCATCAGTTTGCACTACCACAGTCAATGAATAAGGGTTCCTCTTTCCCAGTTTTTTTTAACCAACATTTGCTGTCAAAAGAAGAAATAAAAATCTCTAAAAAGTATTTTATAGTGTTCAACATCCTTAACTATCAGGGAATTGCAAGTTCAAACTAGTTTGATATTTCATCTACTATTAGACAGAGAAATCTAAATTGAAATAAAAATCCACATCCGTTTTAAACAAATATATCACATTGTTTTAATTATTAGTTACATCTGCTGTGTAACAGTTTCCTCCAAGAGACCCTCCATCTTGCAGGGAATTGCCTTCAGCTGGAAGGTAAACAACTCAAAATAGCCTTAGGAAGTCCCTGAAGCATACCAGATTCACTCGGCCTCTCCCTCCCAAGGGTAAACAGCAAAGACTGCTCAGAGTCACTGTCAGACAAGCCAAAGGACAAAGAAGACTTTCAGCCAGAGCAGCTACCTGGAAGAAACAGAAATCAGCTGAGCTTCCCAGAAGAGGTTTAGACCAACTGAGTCATTTGCAACGAACACTCCAGCCTGTAAGCTGTCAGAAACCTGTGAAGAGTGCTCCAGGTTTTCAGTTTCTGTGAGCTGTCGCCCCATGTTGGGGTGAGTTTTGGTGAAGCAGCTGTCTTTGAGTCATTTCTGCTGTGGTAATTAACCTCTTGCCTGTGCTCTTGTAAGGAGCCCTAATAAAATCCATTGGTTCACCAAAGAGGACTTTGGTGGTAGCCACACTTTGGTTCCCTATCTGCACTGACTAGACATCTATATCATTCCCGCCCCCCCCGCCCCCCTCCGCCAAAAGTACTATTGTCACCCAATAGTATCTTAATACAGACTGATGATCTCAAACTACTGGTGGTCTACTTAAACACTTCGGAGTTTATAATGACATGAAATCAATAGGCAACCAGCAGAAACTTGGCATATTTTGGCTGTTAAATTTTGATCTTGCAACATGGAATAATAGTATGGTGATTATTTTGATTGTCCGCTTTTATAATACGGAGAGAAAATTGTTATATTGTACTTCTACGTATGTCTATGACTGTGTATCTAGGGTTATTAGGCAGGAGAGTCAGTGAAGTGACTGAAAAGAAAAGATACCTTTAATGTGGGGAGTACCATCCAGTGGGGCCAGGGGTTTGTGTTAAACAAAAGGTGTAAGAACTTGCATACGGGTTATGATGAAGTCACTCATAAAAATAACAGAGTATTCTCACCGTACATGCAAACATTCTTCTACTTCTTTGCACTTTTGGCTTCTTTGTGGATTTGATTAGTGAAATGTACACTTGCGAAGTTACTTGCAAGCACTCGGCTTCCAACAATGATAGTACTGATGGGACACCCTTCACAAATATCCTTAATTGTGTCTCGTCTACCTCTCATTTTATAACTTCCCCTTCATTCTTGTGCTCAGTTTGCTCAACATCATCACAGCCGTGCACCTGTGCTTGGTTCTCAGCTTTGAATCATTTACTGAGCCACATTTGCAAGGGCCTGAGTGACCAGACAGTACATTGAATCATTTTAAAAAAAAAACTGTATTTAATCTGCTACTCATCCAGAAGGATATGGTTGTATGATTTCAGTTTTTTCTCTTCTGTTTTAAGAATATAGAGTCTGAGGTTCTAGTGATAAATTAAACAGGTACTTACCTGATAACAATGAAGGAGGTAGGTTTGTCAATGCTTTCTCTCAATGCCACCACCACTGGCTTTCCCTGCTTTACCCTATCCTTCTGCACTAAAAATAAAAATAGGGACAATAGCCTATCTCCTTCATAGGGATATTAAGTGAATATATATATATGTGTGTATATATATATAAAATCTCTGAATATTGTAAGCCATTTTTATTACTTAGTTCACTTTCTTGTACCCTACCTGTTGCCAGATGGTGCTTTAAATAATGTAAAATACTTGGTGAATGAATGGGAAGGAAAAAATAGTAGTCTTTTCCTTAGCAGAATATAGAGTTTCAATGAAATCACACCACATGGAGAAAACAGTTCGTCCTGCTTCTGGGGAAGACAAACAGGAGATGGAAGATGGCATTGCTTCCATGACCCACATTCCTTTCGATACCAGGAACAGAAAGAAGCAGCATTTAGGGGCCCATCAGGAATAGTCACCTAAAAGGTGCTGTTTGACTACACAATCGCTCCATTCTTTTCTTCTCCGCAGCCGTTCCTTACACCTTTCGACTGTTTGGCAATATGACTCTCCTGGGACTGAGATATCGTGTGTCAGATTCCATCACTCCTTAACATAACAGAAGGGAGGTGGCCACTCTATACCAGAAAGGGCTCTTTCATTGATCTACAGCACTGTGCTTCCAACCCAGGGTAGAATCTTCTCTCAACCAGAGTGCTAGTGGATTAAAAGGCCAAATAAAACGTTGAATAAGGTGTGGTCACCCACATTTCCAGGAAGAGTCCCAATTTAGCAGAAGAGGAAAGTTCATGAACCAGATCATCACTAGATAATTTTCCACAAATAATACTAACTTTCTCGCTTGTAAATACTTGCAAGCCACTCAATTTCTCCCGTTGACTTAAGCAAACCTTTTACTCCCAAATAGAGAACTCTATAATTTGTTGAGTTATATGTAAATAGAAATGGGAACCATTTAAGTCTCTGGACACAGGAATCTAGTGTTTGAGATCCATTAAATGAGGAGAATATACATTGTGTGTTGGAGGGATATTCGATCACACTGTGAACCCTGAGTTTGCTTTTGTGTTAATTGAATAAAATTAACCTTGGTTCAGGAGCTTGCATGAGCAACTTGTTGGCCGAAAACACTCAGAGAGTCAGAGGGCACCAGGAAGAAATAGAGAGACACAGGAAGTAGTAGGGTGGGGTTTGGGGGTGATGCAGCTTTTTTTTCTGGTTGAGTGAAGACGGAAGAACATCCATGGATGCCAGCAAGGAGAGAAGTTTAGCCAGTGGCTACTCAGCCTTTCTGCACTCTTGGGTTTTTAACCCCAGCCTTTGAATCTCAATTCTTATTCATAAATAAAATTTAAGTTATCTTACGGGCAACAAGAGGGCGGGTGCCTGTGGGAGCAGAATTCCCATAAGGCTGCAGCCTGAGTGGCCAGGCTCTGCTAGAGAAGCAGGCCTGTAACCGTGAGTTGCTGACAGAAATAGCAGTAGAGTGAGGTGCAGCCACTGCAATGAAGTCACAATAAATGCTTGGTGCCCAACATAAGGCGTGATCACACGGACAGGGAGTCACACCAGCCAGCCGTGCTGCATTTGTGATCACACGGACAGGGAGTCACACCAGCCAGCCGTGCTGCATTTGTGATCACACGGACAGGGAGTCACACCAGCCAGCCGTGCTGCATTTGTGATCACACGGACAGGGAGTCACACCAGCCAGCCGTGCTGCATTTGTGATCACGCGGACAGGGAGTCACACCAGCCAGCCGTGCTGCATTTGTGATCACGCGGACAGGGAGTCACACCAGCCAGCCGTGCTGCATTTGTGATCACGCGGACAGGGAGTCACACCAGCCAGCCGTGCTGCATTTGTGATCACGCGGACAGGGAGTCACACCAGCCAGCCGTGCTGCATTTGTGATCACACGGACAGGGAGTCACACCAGCCAGCCGTGCTGCATTTGTGATCACACGGACAGGGAGTCACACCAGCCAGCTGTGCTGCATTTGTGGGGCTTTCTCACTCAAGCCCGCAGAGCAGGTAGCGTCCACTTGCTGGAACTCTGGAAAGCAGGCTGGTTTCTGGAAATTGTGGGAGGGACCTGCGCTTGCCACCAGCACCATGGACAAACAACTGAGAACTGACTGAGCAGATTTGGTGAGATACTTCGGGAATTTTTTAGTAGAGAGTTAGATAATATTAAAAAGAAAAATCCTTCCCACGTGAAGAATAGGAACCACGATGAGGCAAGGTGCTAGGACCCTGCCTATGGCTAGTATGGATGGTTTGAAAATGGAAAATTGAAATGAGGGGATACATTTCTTAGCTGGGATTGATATAATGTTGATATTAATTACTATCAGTTTGGTAATTATTATTTTATCCTTAAAAAAGTCTGATATCTCTACAAAATATTCTATCTTGAGTGATAAGATACAAGACTTAAAGAGACTCTGAAATAGAAATAAGAAAAATTTGACTGTTAAGATACAAGCTTTAGAAAGACTTGCTACTTGCAAAGTACAAGTTTCAGAATGACCTACTAATGAAAGTAAGAAAAATACTCAGACACCGACAGAAGACTTACAGCAGAGCCTATGGCACCATTGCTTTATGAAACTGAAGGGGACAGGCCGAAGGTTATTAGGACGCCAATCTTAATTTATCCAGTTACCATACAAGAATGACCACCAGAGGTAGCCACCCTCAAGGCTATGCTGAAATGAATTGGAAACACATAGAAATGTTAGATGTGAAGGGATTTAAGGAAGTGTTCATTTCATATGGCATGCAGTCACCCTTTGTAAGGCAGGTGGTAAATTCATGGGCCACTAGTGTCAGAATTATTCCACAAAACTAGAAAGATTTAATCATAGCAGTATTGGAAGTTGGTCCTCAATTAAAATAGAAACCATGTTCTTCCAGTACATATGTATTAACTATGTGAAGACTTAAAACTGGAACAAGTACACATTGCATCGTTACTTGCAATTGAATATCGGAAGAAGCATCTCTATCGTGGTTGACATGTGAAGAGAACCGCCTCCCATGTCATCATGGAACTGAACTGTCAAAACCAGAAAACTCTCACTGTCAAGTGTAAAAGCCTCTGCGTTATGAACACTGGCACTATGACTTTTATACTGTATATCCGGTCTTAACTTTGTTTTCCTGGAAGCTTTGATTAGACATGCATTGCTTTTGCTGAGTCAGCCTAGTTCATCTATCACATTTACACACTTGCACACTCTCTCAATGGCAAACTACTCAAATTTCCAATGGAAAGCAGAGGAGGAAAGCTGAAACAGTAGATGTTATTTCAGTGTGTCTCAACCTGTGGGTTGTGAGACCCTTTTGGGAGATGAATGACTTTTACAGAGGTCAGCTAAAACCCATTGGAAAACACAGATATTTACATTACAACTCATAACAGTAGCAAAATTACAGTTTTGGAGTAGCAATAAAAATAATTTTATGGTTGGGGGTCATCCAGAACATGAGGAACTATTTTAAAGGGTCACAGTATTAGGAAGATTGAGAACCACTGCTTTATATAAGAGGTTCTCATTAAATCAAGTCTTATTCATAAATAGAATGATAGAGATTTAGTTAAAATTACCTTGATACATATATATAATACATATACATATATATTATGTGTATGTATATGTATACACACAAGATATTATATATATTATATATAATATAAATATGATTTACACATGCACACGCATACACACAAAACATATTATGTATTATATATAATATATAATATAAATATACACTCACACACACATATATAAATGAGAACTTATTTCATATGGTATGGGTAGTTTCTGTCATGGGCACACCCCAAAACTTTCCAGGATTTCACTAATAGCAGCAGTAGAATATCATTTCTCATGTCTCCAAATGGGCAATAATAAATCTCGTTTCTTTTCACAACTGTGAAAAAATGTAATTTACCAGTTAAGAAAATTTCCTTGCTGGGTGATGGTAGTGCATGCCCTTAATTCCAGCACTGAGGAGGCAAAGACAGGTAGACTTCTGTGAGTTCAAGGCCAGCCAGGTCTACAGAACTAGTTCCAGGACAAGCCAGACCTGTTACAAAAAGAAATTCTGTTTTGAAAAATAAAAAAAGGAAATTTTCTTAGTAGAAAAAAAATTTGAGAACTAGAAAGCTACTCTTGAATTTGCCTCTGCTCTACCAGACTAAATCCAGTTTTCTAAGTCCTATTGCAGCAAATAAGGTGTTAGGAGGAATGGAAGAGTACCAGGAAGATATGCATATGTGTATGTGCATATATAACTAAGTAAGTGTCTAAAACTGGATTATACAAGCAATTGCTAGAAATCTTAGCCGTAAGAGAAGTGCTAACATAGATGTACAGAAGAAGCTGATTATGTACATGACTTATTAACTTTTATTAATTTTATTTATGTTTAGAACAAACTGTAATTTAAAAACTGAGAAATAGAGATTGGCTCTGTTAAGGAAGAGACCTCTGAGTAAGTAGAAATAGAAGTTTGACTTATACATTTGTTGACTTGACTCTAGTGTCTGCACTCTGTAAAGTGGGAGGCTGGTGAGCATTGATACCTTCATGATCATGAGGTACCAGGTTAACTGTGGCCCACCAAGAGGACACTGAACAAGCTAACACTGCACTGCTGACCTCTGCCTGGGATTAGGAGATCTGTGCTGTGGTCTCAAAGGGAGACATCAAAAAGCAAGCAGTTGAGGGAACATCTTGTTAATATCCACAATTAAGTGTTCTGGGGAGGTGAGGATTAAATGATCTTTCCCCAGTGCCAACTGATTTTTTGCATTTCCAAAGTTCTAATTTTCTCCTCTGGTTATATTAACAGAACATTAATTATTATAATTATTAATTATAATATATAACATTAATAATTATAATTATTGTATGAACAGCATGAGGAAAAGCCCGGGCAGATTCTGGCTTCACTGCACTTATATATGTCTCTAAGTCTTAATGCTGCAGTCAGATTGAGGTGACAACAGGTACTGTGTCTAATGCAAGAGGGCTTAGCTCTTGTGACCTTCAGTACAGGAGAGAAAAAAAAGAACTTTTCTCTACTTCAAATAGTGCGCAATCCCAAACAGTTACAGGACCTCAGTTGCAGGTTACATAGTGGCTGCATAACACAGGAGTCATAATTAGACAATTCCTGCGGAATTCTCCCTGGACTTATTCCTTCGCGGATTAGTTGGTAGACAGGTAGACAGTCCTATGCAGCTAGGTTAGCGTTTCTGGCCTCATCAAAACCAGTCTGTTTTTAGTAATCAACTTTTTTTTCTCAGTTGCATGGAACAGAATCATGACTCTTCCAGTTTCATCCAGACCAGTGGGACACATCTTAGGAAGCAGGCCTTTGCCACAATGACATCAGCTCTATCTCAATCACTTTTGTACTGTTGAACAAAGTCAACGATATTTTATCACAGACATGATACATGAGCACATCTCCTAATTGGAGTAGAACATATTTTAAAGATACTTTAAAGATTTTAAAGATACTTTTCTCAACCAGGAATGCTGTATCTTTGATATGCTAGGCACTACATGAGATTCTAACAGACTATTAAAAGCTAAATTTATTATAACTTCAAAGAATGATATATTAAAAGACAGGTTTTATTTAAAGGTACTTAAAATGCTATCTTAATTTGTATTGATCACCGACTTAAGTCTAAACAATATTCTGGGAATAGAGCAGTAACAGGAAAACCCCTTACTCTGGAAAGGCTATGTGGGCCTGGGAGAGAAAATACTAACTGAAGGAAGCAAACATAGTCTAATGGCCAGTAGAATTCTGATGAGGTGCCATATTGAGAGACAAGAGAGCTCTGTCTAACCGGGTTTCCATTGGAGTCCTCTGAGCTGTGAGACCCGCACAGAGCCTGGGATGAGGAACTACAGGAAAACAAAAAAGTTCTTCTTCATTTAGCCTGGGAAAGATGTAAAAATGGTGCTGAAGAGACACAAAAGTGCAACCAACTGAGAGAAAACAGGTCTAAGCTTAGTATATTAAAATGTCACTTGTTTTAATCCAAGGAGAAATAAGCATGATCTCAGATAGTCTAAGAGCAAAGGTACTCAACCTGTGGGTTGAGACCCTTTTGGGGATCAATGACTCTTTCACAGGGGTCATCTAAGACCCTCAGAAAACACCGACATTTACACTATTATTCATAACAGCAGTAAAATTACACTTATGAAGCAGCAACAAAAATCATTTTATGGTGTTGGGTCACCACAGCATGAGGAATTTTATTAAAAGGTCACAGCATTAAGAAGGTTGAGGACCACTGATTCAGAGTAACAGCTGTAGATGGGGAGGAAAGAGTGAGGAACTGGTCATGAAGGAAGAGGATGCCGCTTTTAGTTAAGAAGGAAATGCCACCAAGACTCAGTATGAAATGTCCATCATGTGGCTCTTGCAGGAGTTTGCTCTCTCCCAGGCTAGACCTTGTACAGACCAGCAAAGTGCCCCACCCTTGAGCTCCAGTCTCAGCCAGGCTTCTTTAAACTTACAGCAGAGCCCTAAGGGCAGTGGTCTCCCAGGACTTTGATCCATAGAAGCAGAATAGTTCTCTACTGCTCACACAGTCTACAGCTGCATTAAGGATTTGAAATGAGGCTTTCCATGGGGACAGCAAAGCAATTAGATATAACTGGTCCTGGAACTGGAATTTTCAATTCTGTTTGTCTTGTCCTAGTCCTGTTTGTTTGTTTTTATCTATCTATCTATCTATCTATCTATCTATCTATCTATCTATCTATCTCTCTATCTTCATCATCATCATCATCTTCATCATCATCATCATTTATTTTATTATTGTTATATGCCAGTTCGCTTTCCAATGAGAGAGGGAGAGAGGGAAAGAAAGAGTGTGGATTTGGTGGGTGGGAAGGTGGAAACCATAATCAGGATATATTGTATAAAAATTTATTTTCAGCCAGGCAGTGGTATCACACCCGTTTAATCCCAGCAATTGGGAGGCAGAGGCAGGCAGATCTCTGGGTTAAAGGCCAGCTTTGTCTACAGAATGAGTTCCAGGACAGCAAGCACTACACAGAGAAACCCTGTTTAAAAAATTATTTTTCAATTTAAAAAGAATTTTAGATGAGTATTTTTCAGTGTGTGTATGTGACCTGTCTTAGTTAACATTACCACAGGTTCTTATGTAAATGTTATTTTCTGGGACTTTCTTAGACTAATGAATCAATTTCTTAAGGGAAGCTTATAGATTTTAACCTTTGACGGATCTAAAGAAAGAGAGAACTAATCTCTAGAAGATCTTTTTTTTCTGGGAAAGAAAAAAACTTTTCCAGAAGTTTTTTCTGGAGAAATTTTCCAGACAAAATTGCCAACAGCTACACAGGTTAGCAGGTTCTGAGAAACAGAAGCGCTAGCTTGGCCAAAATACAGGTCTCAAGTGGGAAAATGAGGGGAAATGGTCAAGTGGGAGGCAGTGCATAACTTTCAACATCTCCTCCTATGCTTCTGTGGGATCCCATCACTTCAGAAGAGCTGTGATGTCATTGGACGGTATTAAAAGTGAGAAGATGAGGTTTAAAGACTAAAATGCCGACGGAGTGTCAGAATGGAAAGATTTAAGAAACTACTGAGAAATTTACATCTTCAGTGATAATCCTCTTAGTTCTTGTGTGTCAGGAGTCTACACATACATATTATATGTTTTCAACTATGAAAACCCTACTTCTCTTTGTTAAGACATTTCTTTCCTATTGAAAACCTTATATCCTTGAAGATAGAACACTGCAGTTAGACAGAGTGTCTTAGGACCAATGAATGTAGCAGCAATTCTACATCACAACTGTCTCGCCCTGCAGTGTGTTTTTATGCAAAGGAAGGAACACTGGGTCCAACATGTGTCTCCTTAGACCTGTGGGAAAGGAAAGAGGTCATCTTATAGACGGGTCCTTATTTTGGACAGATGAACATTGTCAGGTCTATTTCATTATCTCTGTCAATTTTTCCCAGAAATAAATCATCTAAACCTGAAATTTAGTGTAAAATAAATGAAGATTTTCCACTGGGGAATTCATTGCTTGCTGTGTCTATGCTACTGTAGAATAAGTCCACCCTCACCTCAAAGAAAAAATAGTTTCACATAAAAATAGAAAGTGTCTCATGTGACATTTAGACAGTGGAATGTTTTCGTTGTTTAAATAAAATCAGTTTTCTTGTTGTACAGATGGGACTTGACAAGAAGGTTCGTGTACTTCTAAAAAAATGTTTGCTACACTAGTGATTCTTACTAGGGACAAATTATTTCTGCTCCTATCCCTGGACTCCAAGGAAATATTTGTCAATATCTGCAGAGGTTTGATAATTATAGCTAAGAGTTGCTACTGATACCTAATGGGTAGAGATCAAAGGCTAAACAATAAGATAGTCTCTGGCCTTCTACCAAACAAAGCTTTCCTCATTCCCATTGCCAAATGTCAGAAATCCCCTGACTGACTGTCTGGTCTGGAATTTAGCTTTGTTGATAATTCAGTTCTAACAAATAAAACTTAGACTCCAGGCCTCTCATTTGTAATATTTGATAAGGAAATGATGTGATGGCTAGAGAAAGGTATTTTTGTCCTCAGACACATAAAATTGTGTCCTAGTCGTTGAATTATCCAGAAGCCTAGGAGTTCAATGAGACACAAAACCTACAGTAAAATGTTGTCCTTGTGGGATAAAAGAGCAGGAAAAATAAATGAACTGAGCACCATAATTCCATTCACCTTGCCATTCTGACTAGAGCTATAACTTTTAAACAAGACACAATCTGTTTCCTGAGTTTTGTTTTCCATCTCTTTATGTAGATTGGACTCATTCGCTATAACACATTTTCAATCCTTTTGTTTCCATAGTGACATGTTCTTCACTAGGTCAACATAACAATGTACGATCATTGTTTTCAACTATACCCTAGCCTAGATGGTACAGATTTTTTGTTGTAAAGTCTGTGAAGGACAACAGGTCTTGCTATAGTTGGCTAGCTCACCTTGATGCTGCGGATCACCTTTCCCAGGTCCCTTGGATTTCCTTCTGCAGATCTCTTGCTTTCTGAGTTAGGAATTGTGCTGGATTGGGACTATGGTATTGTATTAGCCAGGTTTCCATTAGTTTTACCTAAGGCAAGTGTACTGGTTAACTTTGATTGTCAACTTAATGCAGCCTAGTGTCATCTGAGAAGAAGGAACCTTGGTTTAAGAATTTCCTTGATCAGATTGGCATGGAGGCCATGTCCGTGAGAGATTGCTTTCATTGATGGTTGAATGGGAGAACCTAGCCCATGGTCAGGGAGTCTGTCACTAGGCAGGTAGGTCTGGGTAGTGTAAGTTGACTAAGGAAGCCAGAGGGTAGGGCAAGAAGCAGTATAAGCAGTGTTCCTCAATAGTTTCTCGTCTAGGCTCATGTCTTCACTTTCGGCTTTGGCTTTCCTCAAAAGTGGACTATAACTTGCAGGCCAAAATGAACAGTTTCTTCCCCAAGTTACTTTCAGCCATGGTGTTTATCAGAGCAACAGAAAGAAAAATTAGAGCAGAAAATAAATTTAAAATTATCTATTTATAAAGAAATAAATACAATTATTGATTAAATAAAATAGAAAGTTTTGTAGCTTATGACTTTGGAAATTTGTGGTAAATGGTCTAGCAAAGGTTTAGTAAGGACTGACCCTCACTGTATCACATCATGATAAATGCCAAGAGAGGGGCTTGGGTTGAAGCAAATCACACACATATCAATTGCAAGGGACGAGTCTAAACGGGTAGCCTCTTGTGGGAGGGCACAAGAAGGCTTAGAACCAATGGTGCAGACTCCAGGAGCCAGGAGAAAAGCAGAAGCCAACTGTTTTGTTGAATGAATGGGCAGGCCTCTTATACCCCTGACTCGGACCCAGGGGTAGAGTCAATCTGAAATGCTGTGTTCTCTCCCTCTCTCTCTCTCTTATTGGCCCAGGTCATCATGATGTCCACAGTCTCCTGGCCTTGCAACAGACTTTCGGTTGGCGCATAGGGAAGTTACTAATGCGCATACTCAACTGGCTCCAGCTGGCTGTTAGCCTTCTCCTTCACATGCTCATTCACAGGACAGGATCACGGGAGACAGAAAAGGTTCTGTCACAATCTCCTTAGTGTTCCTACCTCTTAAAGGTCCACCACATTGCCACCTTGGACTGTCTCTGTCTGTGTGCCTTTGGAGAATATTACCCATATTTAACCCATAGCAATGCCATATTGTGACAGCCTTTCTATGGACCTGGTTGGAGGCACTGGTGAACCTGTGTCCCAGATAATGCAATTTAAAAAATTACATTTAAGAATGCTTTTCAAAGTGTCAGTTAATCAATATTTTTAGGCTGCCCTTAGTTATGAAGTTATGGCCTCTGGTATGCCCTTGAGTTCAAAAAAACCACAACTTTGAATCCTCCTCTGTTTCTAATTTGTCTTCATTCTTCCCTGCTTCTGTCCAGGTGTGTTTCCACTAACCATGACCTATAACAATCCCAATCTCAGGGCCACCCACAGGTGAAGAGGCAACCGCCTTTCTTACTCCCCTCGACAGCGGAGATCTACTGCTTGATTGGTGTTCCATTCACTCAAGACCCTGCTTCACGTATGCCATCCCCTCCATACAGATGACATGAATCAGTGTCTGTGACAAAGTGCGGAAATAAAGGTGACTGAAACGCAGGCTTTGAGGTGGCTCAACAGGTAACAGCACTTGCCTGAAACCTATCTGGTTGTAAGGAGAAATACTTAATTGTGCAAGTTGCCCTCTAACTTCCGCATGTGCACCAAAGCATACACCCCCACAACGCACACACATGCGCATGCGTGCACACACACACAGACACACACACACACACACACACACACACAAAACACAGTCCATAAATAAAGAAACTAAATAGAACTGCAAAGTGAAGAAAGAAATCCAAACCAGAGAAGGAAGAATCAGGATTTCCCCATATGTCTTTTAGTACACAACAGAGGACATTTCACTCTTAAAGCTTTATGTAGGTTTGTTGGAACCTTTAAGAATGCAAATGACCTGTGAGAATCAGAGACTCACTCAAGACATAGATAATCCATTGAGGCAAATCAGTCAATCTCCAAAGAACACTCTTCTGATCTATAGTTATATTTCTTATAGTGCACTATTGAATTAAAAGTTTAGGAAATACTGGATAATGCAATTTAAAATTACATTTAAGAATGTTTTTCAAACTGTCAGACAGTTAATCAATATTTTTAGGCTGCCCTTAGCCTACATTATAAAGCATCGAGATTTTCCCTTATAGATCGGTAAAGGGAAAACAATGTGTTTTGACATTCTTTTTTTTTTTGTTTGTTTGTTTTTCAAAACAGGGTTTCCCCATATTTCTAGAGCCTGTCCTGGAACTAGCTCTTGTAGACCAGGCTGGCCTCGAACTCACAGAGATCCGCTTGCCTCTGCCTCCCGAGTGCGGGGATTAAAGGCGTGCACCGCCAACGCCCGGCGTTTTGACATTCTATACTGATAACATAATGAAGTACTGACTATAAATACTCCCAGTTTCATGAAAACATGAAACCTGGGAATTCGAAAATTGCATAAAGGAAGTCAAACCAATACCAGCACATAAGATAAGAACAATTTTCAGGTGTAGAAAGTAGAAAAGTGACATTTCAGGGCCACAGGTGACAAAACTGCCCAGGATTTGTATTGTGGGGCTAAGTCCACTTTTCTGCAGAACTAAGCAACAGGGTCACAGTTCATGTGGCTTTGAGATGGTTGCTAAAGAAGCTACACTCTTGAAGCTAGGAGTTCAGAGGACTTACAGACTGCTGAATCACGAAGCTTCATGAAAAATAGTATTTTCCACAACATCACTTTAGGTTAGTGGTAAAGTTGAGGTTCAAACTCAGGAACCCCGGCCCCAGCATCTGCTCTTTTAGTCTCGAATATTGAATTTCCTAACAAGTCCACTGAATGGAAAGCACATTTGGGCAAAATGGATTCATGAACATGTAAAATGCAGATGGTAGGTTTCTTTACTTCAGGGAACTCAGAGATACACATGCGAGGATTTCAGAAACAGAGCAACAAATAAGGTGAGAACCCATGTCCTGGGCAGACTTGGAGAAGGTCCTTGAACTCACTAACCTGAAATGGAAGGACTCCATCCAACTGAAAATGAATTTGACAGAATTAACGCTAAGACAGTCATGTAGTCAACCCAGAGATTTCCTGGCAAGAACAAAGAGTTATGGAAAACTCATCCTTGCTTGTCGGGTCTACTAAAACCTGACTGAATTATTAGGGAAATGTAAAAAAAAAAGTAAAGTAATACATTTGCAAGACTCTTACAAGGGGACATTCTAAGGGTTTTACACAAACAAAGACATGGGGGGTAAAATTGATTCTACATTAGTAGACAAGTTTTGAAACCACTTGGACACAAACTCACTATTGTACTGCATCTGGATCATTAACGGAAGCTCACACAGGCTAAATGTTCAGGGCTTCCTCTAGTTGGTTGGATGAGACATCTGTGTCTTCTGAGGTGATTGGAGAAAAGACATAAGGAGAATCTCAGTAGTTTTTTTTTTAATATGACTAATTTCTTAATTCTTTATTCCCATTTGTTTCTCTTTTATTATAATAAAGTTTTACTTTATTATAGTATTTCACAGAAATAGCATGGGAAGATTTATTAATGTAGGACCCCTGCACTCTGAAGGCTGACTGTCTCTAGTATCAGCAGGAGCTATGTGTGCTGCCAAGGGAGAAAAGCAGTCAGTAGCAAAGCTTTCAAACCATAATAATGCTGGACCAGTTAGTTATGCACAATGGTGCAACAGTAGCCCTTTATCTTGGGGATAACCAACAGATGTTTACTTAGATTTAAAGCCTGCTCAACAGGATAAAACACATGTCTGGTACTGTAAACCTAGCTGACCACCTATGTCTGGAGATGTAACAGACACTAGAGGAGAACTTTTCACTATCATTTGCCTAAGCCAATATATTTTTTCCTCTATTCTGTAAACTGAGGTTCTCTGAATTACGCAGTCACACAGCTGCCTCCAGATAATTACTTAGAAGCTTATGTTAATTATAAATGCTTAGCCAGTGGCTCAGGCTTATTTCTAGCTAGCTCCTACATTTCAATTAACCCATTTTAATTCATTTATGTATTGACATTTTCTACTTGTCTTGCTTCCACTGTCACTGGCTTGACCCCTTGATCCCGTCCTCCTCCTCCCTGTCTACTTGGATTTCCCACCTGGCTCTATCCTGCCTTGCCATAAGCCAAAGCAGATTTATTTATCAACCAATGAGAGCCACACATATTCACAGCATACAGAAAGACCACAGCAGTGTTCTATATACTTTCCCCTATACTCACAGGCAAGCACAGCCCTCACCCATCATTCAAAAAGCTTCTTTTTGGCAATTTGTAGAGACTCCTGTAGAGATCCACAACTGATCACAATGTAGAGGCTAAGTGACTGTGGTTTTTCCCGTCATAACCAATACATCTACACCTATACCTAAGGCTGAAGGAAAAATTGTGGAAGAGGGGGAGTAAAAGAGTTTAAAAGCCCGAAAAATAAGACAGGAATGCCTGACCAAGAATAGCATAACGGCAATACTAGTTGACCTCCCAACACAGGCTGCAGAATTCCATGTGGTCTCGACCCAGGGGGAAAAGCTGCAGGTGACCGGTGACTGCCGAGAGAATGAAAATCAGTCCTTTCCAGGGACAAACTCCAATAAAGGTTGCATAATCCCAAGTTATCAGCCCCAGATACATGTATGCACCAGAACAGTTCAATGAGCTCAGTAGGCTATGCTTATGTATGTTCACATGTGTATACCGATGTCTATATGCATACATGTAACAATAATAACTAAAGAGATGAATTTTGGAGGAGGGAATTAGGGAGGGAGTGATGCCTATGTGGTGCTTATGTATGAAGATAAAGAAGCAAGTGTACACAGAGAGACCTATGGTGACAGTCTCAAAAGCATCACTTCTCAGATTTATGCATCAGCTAGCCCTCTACGGCACCACTTGGTGTCTAGTGATACTTATCTTGCCACTGAAGTGATTGTTGACTCAGTGATCTTGACATTCCTCTCTTCTCTTCAGTTTTTCAGCTCCTTCCACATGTGTGAAAGGTTGACTTAAGTTTAGTAAGACTTGTCTCAAAACCCATGGTAGTTTTGACAACCAAGCTGAATCCTGGCGTATGTGAAGCACAAATGCTTGTAGCCTACATGTTTTTAAATTTTCACCTGAATGACTGTAGGTCAGTTTCTAATAATCTTAGTTCATGTAACTTGATTAAAATAATCTTTGAGAAAGCTGCATTATAAACCTAGCAGGAATGATGGAGGAGAGTTATCTGTCTATGTTTCTTTCATTGGTTAATTAATAAAGAAAACTGCCTTGGCCCTTTAAGAGACAGAAAATTAGGTAGGTGGAGTAGACAGAACAGAATTGTGGGAACAAGGAAGTAGAGTTGGGGAGACGCTTCAGGCATTGGCCATAGCGAGTCTCCATGCTTCTCCTCTCCGAGATGGATGCAGGTTAAGATCTCTCCTGGTAAGCCACACCTCGTGGTGCTACCCAGATTACTAAATATGGGTTAAAGAAAGATATGAGAATTAGCCAATAAGAGGCTAAAACTATGGGCCAGGCAGAGTTTTAAAAGAATACAGTTTCCGTGTAATTATTTCGAGTGTAAAGTTAGCCGGAGGCCGGGTGGCGGGACGCAGCCCCGCCGCTTCACACTACACAGGAAATCAATGCCAAGAACAATGAGGCACTAAATCCTATCTGAAGGAAATTAGTATCTATTAAATGAGTTCTCAAGCTATTTCCAATTCAGTTTTCAAATGAATATCCTTTGCACAATAAAATCTACTTAAGATTCTAGGAGCAATGATGCAAGGGCAAAGTGCTTACCATTTGAGCATGTGGACCTGAACTTAGATCCTCAGAATCCAAATAAAAGACAGATGGTTCGCTGCAATGTTTGCAGTATGTGTTCTAAGGGGCCAGAAACAGGTGGATCCTGGCATTTTTCTAGCTAGCCAATCTAGTTGAGTCACCGAGTTTCAAGTTTACTGAAAAATTCTTTGTCAAAAATAAGATAAAGATCAATTGAGCAAGAAATCTTGTAAACAGCTGCTGACTTCCACATGGGCAAGCATTGGAGAACCCAGCTGCACAAACATGTATACCCAGGAATACAATACATATGTGCACACACAGACACACACACACACACACACACACACACATACATGCAGACATTCTTTAAAGAACTATTCAGATGAAGAGATTAAGTCAAACTGGAAGAAGAAGGCTAAGATATACCGTGAGAAGAAGCATAGGGGCTTCAGATTTATAAGACCATACATAGGCTTTTATAAAAACCATATTTGTTTTTATTACAATGTTCAAGACAGAAAAATAAAATTAAAATCTTATGTAATGACAAATTCAAATTAAAGTTAAATGTCTACAATTTAGGATAATAAGCAAATAAAAATAAATAAATCCAAGATAATTAGCCACCAGACAGCAGGATAGTGAGTTGCAAATCAGAATAAAATATACAGAAGGCAATATAGGAATATAAGAGTATAAAAAATATAAAGGAACTGAGTAAAATAGAACTTGAATTTTGCTTTGATGACCTGTTTAGCTACACATATGCAGGAATAAACGGATGCTGTACTTAAGTGGCTGTTAAGATGGAGATTAAGTGTTAACAGATCAAATCCTTAATTCACGTGAGAAACATGATGAAGAAAACAGTCGGGAATAATTGGGAGGTATTTTCCACATGACGAAAAAAGATGCGTTCTACATGCTCCCTGCTGTCTTCTCTCCCTTTAGTAGTTGCCAAGTGATTATTTTCTGAAGATACAGTAGACAAAGACTAGACTCAAGCTATTTTGAAAGTCATTAACAAACTGAGGATAGAAACAGATTTCCCATTCTGAAAATTGATGCCCATTTCTATGCTAAAATATTAAAGATAAAATTTTCTGCCTATTATCTCCAGTCATCTTGAAAAGAAATAAAAGGAAGTTTTATTTGTGATCAAGAAAAACATATAAACAGAATCCTCTACAAAATTATTAATTATTTTATGATTCTAGCCTGCTGTTACACATAGTTTTCTTGTCATCATAGCCCACTGGGCTGAGTTTTTCATGTGATTCAAAGGAACTAATATAAACATAGTAATTGCAGTTTTACTTCTTTGATAAGCAATATATACTGAGATAAATCTTTAACTTTATGTATTATTTTATAAATAACACATATATCAATATGTATCATTAGAGTATGTTTAAGGAGCTTATAGCCTTACCCTACGTTCTACTTGCTTTCTCTGCTTCCTGTGGGAGGTTCAGATGTGATCTCTTATCTTCTTTCTCTATGTGTCTGCTGCCGTGTTTACTCTGCCATTATGTACTTCTCCTGGAACTGTAGCCAAAATAAACTCTTTCTCTGCAAATTGTCTTTGGTCATGGTATTTTATCAAGTCAACAGAAAACTAATTAGTATACAAGTTACTGCCAAGAATGGGGTATTGCTGTAAAGAACCTGACAGTGTTGTTTCTTAGAAAAAGGCAGAAGACTTTAGAACATTGGAAAAGAAAACTTGTTGAACACTGTAAGCAGAACTTAATGAGCCATTATTCTATTAGAAGCCTCAAGTCAGTAGTGCCAAGAATAATTCAGGCAATGGAGGGTTCATGGGGTTTCAGAGGAAAGCAAAAACTGGCCAGTCGTCAGGAAGTATAGGCAAGACAAGAACACTAAGGATGCTGGGATAAAGAAAGGTGGAGTTGGAAGAGATGCCAACAGACACAGAGAAAGCAGGATGTGTAGTAAATGAAGTAACAAGCCATGAGCCATGTGGCAGAGGGTAGATTAAAAAATATGGGTTAATTTAAATGCAGAAGTTAACCAGTAGCAAGCCTGAACTATCAACCAAAGCATTTGCATTTAATATTAATTTTCTGAGTGATTATTTGGAAGTGGCTGCTGGCACAGGAAAACTTTCCCTACATAAGCCCTTTGAAAGTAAAGCCCTGGGTAGCAAGCATTGATCAACAGGATTTGGTGTTTGCCTTATTGGTTTCTTGTCTTGCATTAGCTCAAACTTCCCTTGTTGTCCTCTGTCCCACTCCTCCTTTTTGGAATGGTTTTATATATATATTGGGTATATTGGCATATTAGTTTATTGGGAGGATGTAATTTGTTTTTGTTTGTTTGCTTGTTTTTTAAAGGGTGATCGTGGCTAAGGAATTGCCTGAGTCTCAAAAGAGACTAGACACTTTCAACTTTTAAATGGCATTGACATTGTTAAAGCATGTTGAGGACTTTTAATGTTTGATTAAATGTATTTTGCCTCATCCAATAACTGTGAACTTATAAGCTCCTGGAGTTTCCATTATAAATATTCACTTATTCATTTATATATCAGTTATATAGTGGTTGAAATGAGAGATTCTCCCCATAGTCCTAGCTGATTGTGCCCTTAGGGGAAGTTATGGAATCCTTGTGAGGAGAGGCTTTCTTAGAGGAAGTCAGTTGTTAGGAGTAGGCTTTAAAGTTGTAGCCTTACCTCACTTCTCGCTTGCTCTCTCTGCTCCCCATGTGCAACTGAGCTATGTTTGCAGCTTTCTGCTCCGCTACCTGCTGCCATGTCTTCCCTGACATTATTGACTCTCTCCTGGATCATAAGGCAAAACAATCCCTGTAATCTGTAAGCTGATTTTGTCATGACAATTATCATGATAACAGGAGAGTAACTATTGCAGGCATTGTAAGCACTCAAGGGACATGGAGGGCAAACCTGGGACATAGCCAAACCTACCATTTTTGTAAAAGAAAAAACAAATTCATGGACTTTGGTTCTGTGGCCATCCTAGAATCAGTTTTACACAGATACCAAGTGACGCATTTAATTATTTGTGTCTTTATATTCCAAATGTGAAAATCAAACTCAAAGAAACTAATAATATTCAAACTCTAGTTCTAATGCATACCTTCACCACACCAATCATTCCACTCTTCTCTTTGGATAGATTATATCTCATTAAAATAATTCTAGTGGAGAAGTTTTATACCATGTGCATATGTGTAACTATTCTATTCACTTATTCATTCAATACGTTTACACATGTTAAAATAACTTTTTGTCTCATCTGAAGTCAACTTCAAAGAATCCATTTATTAGGGACCTCTCATTATAAATTACACAATATCTACAGATACATGGGAAATTTCTATGCTGATATTATAAGAAAACTTGTCTATTGTCTCAGATTTCTGCCACCCTTTGTCATGGTATGATGATCATGACAGTACTGTTAGTTCTGACTAAATTTAATAAGCTTATACCTTACAGCCTATGGCCAGTTGCCAGCAGTGTGTAACAACAGCAAATTTCACATGAGGGCAGTGTAACAAAACACTTTATGAATTATTGCCAGCATAAGGATTGATCTAGGACATAACTGTAATGACCAATTTCTGCAGCCTTTCATTGCCAGAATCAGACCTCCATGCATCCATGTGTCGAAGTGCTTATTTGCCTCACTCTGTGCAGCACACAGTTACATTAAACATCATTAGTCATAAACATCATTAGTCATAAACATCATTAGTCAATACACACTTTTATGCCAAGTGCTACTCCAGCAGCGTGAGAAGAGCAGCCTATTAGGTGCGATTCCAGGGCAGCATTTGTCAGTCCCAGTTCAGGAACTGTAAATAACTAGTTATAGGAACTTAGACAAATCCCTCTACTTAACTCCTCTTTTACTGAAGCATAAACATAACGGAATAGGTTTCTATTGACTGAGAGTCTTTCTTTTATGTAAAAAGAAAAAGAAAATCCTTATTTATATTACCAACAGGAAATGTATTACCTTAAAATAATGAGCGCATACAGGCCTAGATCTGTTGTGCCTAGACATAGCCTCACGGAGAAGACTGAGTCTTTCTCTTACTTGCTTTCTTTATCTTCATCCAGGAATGAGTCCCATTCTGTGTAGGAGAAAAGGAGGCACTAGAATTCTTAATGTAACACTAGTATCTCCACCTTTCTTATTTGAGAGGAGGGGATCCTTTTCTAAAAAGATGCCAAATTTCCCCCAAGCTGCTGTGATTAGCACAGGTGGGATCTTATTCCATGGCTGTCGATTGTTTGCCAGAACTGGCTGACATGTCTATCATAGAAGTGGGTGGTCAGATGAGAGCATAAAGAGAAAGAGAAAGAGGACTTCTTCAAGGAACAGAGCAGCCCTGCTCACAGAAGACAGAGACAATCAAACACTACTCCCAACAACTAAGCTTTAATTCATCTCATGTGAACCCTCCAGTTGTCAGTATCTAATGTTCTGTGCAGTACCTGAAGAGATATATAACTAGACAGTAGAGAAAAGAATAGGTAACTTAGGGACCACATATAACCATTGAATTGTTCAAATAACACTTAAAAACTTCTCCTAATTTACATGTACCTTTGACTTTAATTTATATAGAAGATTCTTTGTAACACAGAGGTGTCATGCAAATGGGGTATATTTACACATCACACTGACTTACAAAATAGACAAGATCAATTTTTACACATAGTTGAGAATTCCATTTTGCAAAATATATGTTATACATAGTTACAAGAGTAAAGAGCAGTAAAAGTTATCTAAGTTATTCAGTTTCACACATAAACATTTGAATCACTGTACGTAGATAGGAAAAGTAAAACATCACCAGACTATGTTTGTTGACGGCAACCATCATCTCTCAGCCCAACAGCTGCACTGAGCTACTAAATTTTGGGTTTCAGAAAGCTGACATTAGGTAGAAAAACACAGTAGCTTCACACATGGCCTCTGCATGATTCCTTGGATTTGTTTTTTTTTTTTTTAATTTTGGGCTCTGACCATGGTGCTGAATGCTCAAGTGCCACCATTTGGGGAGCCCAATGCCAGCAAGAGAAGGACAGGTTCAAAGCATAGCTGTAAAGGTAGGTGAATGATTATCCTGCAATAGGAAAGATGTTATGGTATCTGAGTATTTTAAGACGAAAAGACACAGAGATGTATATAAGAAACTCATAGTGAATTATTATCCTGCAATAGGAAAGATGTTATGGTATCTGAGTATCTCAAGAAGAAAAAACACAGAGATGTATATAAGAAATTCATAGTGAATTATTACCCTGCAATAGGAAAGATGTTATGGTATCTGAGTATCTCAAGAAAAGGCACAGAGATGTATATAAGAAATTCATAGTGAATGATTATCCTGCAATAGGAAAGATGTTATGGTATCTGAGTATCTAAAGATGAAAAGACACAAAGATGTGCATAAGAAATTCATGGTGACTAAATTTATAGAAGAAAAACACATGAGGCAACTTTTGAGACTATATTGTGTTGAGTTTTATATACAACAAAGAACTAACTAGCTATAAATGCAGAAATTATTTTAGAGTTGGTTAAATTTAACACTATGTCATTTTGAACAACACTGGGAACACTCATCATATTTTATAGGGAAATAGTTCCAAACATTTATCTAAAAGGAAGGGTCATTCCAGAATATACAAATATCAATAAGGAAAGAAGCAATTCTGGTGGACAATGTGCCAAGGATGTGGACAGATGTGTTACTATAATGTATAAGCAGATGACAGACAGCATGAAAGTGTGCTAAGTATCACCTGCCAGTAGATAAAAGCACATTAAAACATAGAGATATTCTTCTAGGTAGCAATGAAATTAAGAAGGAATTCAAAGTAGCTATATCAAACACTAGTGAGGAAGTGAGGCCAAAAGAATGTTCATTAATTGTTGGATAATAAATGTGAAACAAGCCAAGTCCTTTGCTAGGTAATTTAACAGGGCCTTATAAAGCTTAATATAATTTTATCATGTTGTCTAGCATTTTCACACCCCAGTATTAATACAACTTCTTTACGTGCAAAATTCTCTGTGTATATATTTTTGTGTTCACAATTACTGAAAACTAGATGGAATTAAGAAGTCCTCCACTGAGAGAATGGCTACACAAATAATAGTAGACTACTCTACAGTAATGCAAATTATTGAAGTATCATTCAGATATTATATATGTTATAATAAATAAAAAAGTTTTTGATCCACTTATATGACATTTGAAAAGCACAGAACCATGGAATAAGGTTTGGTGGAGACAAAATATCTAAGTAACTGACTAGGGATTGGAGAGAAGGAAGAGTAAATGAGCTGAAGATTGTCTCTTCTAGGTTTGTGGAGCTATTTTACACTT
Organism: Arvicola amphibius; assembly: GCF_903992535.2. NCBI lineage: Eukaryota > Metazoa > Chordata > Mammalia > Rodentia > Cricetidae > Arvicola > Arvicola amphibius. The sequence goes on along the minus strand of NC_052051.1, from coordinate 41,559,404 downwards.
ATTGTGGCAGCTATAGGAAGTGACTAATTTCTCAAAATCCATATATCTTTACAACTCAAAATATGAACAATAATGTATACAAATTTAGAAAATTTGGCTGCAGCATCTGAAAACCCTAGGGTGGAATTCAAGTTGTCACTAAAATCTGGTGTCAGTGTGTGTGTTCTGTAACATATACTTCAGTGAAGAAATCATTGAGAAAGTAGCTTCGGAGTAACTTAGAAATTAGCAATGTCTGTAAGTTAAAGACAAAAGCTCAAATTCAACAAGTTGTTTCTCACTAGGCAACTGGTTAGTCATTTTGAAATCACTGTGTGTTTACCAGTACTGTACAAAATAAATAAAATATTGGTGGATAATAGAAATCAGGTTTCTCACTAGGTCTGAATAAACCATGTGGTACCTGGTGAGATAGAAAAATATCATGAGTAGATCATAGGTAGCTTGAAACAGAGTACACAGACAAAACTAAATGGTTACATTTTAGTGTATATGAATGTATTCCCTAGTTCTGCCTGCTATGATGATCACAGATATCAAATCCCAGGGACAATAAACATATCCAGAACTCAGAATTGGTTATAGCTATCCATTAAAAAGAGGACGTATTTGAGAAACTGTTGACCTTTGTACCAAAAAAACATACTTTAGCTGACCCTGAATGATTTGTGATGCCCAAATACAAGGGAATGCTCACATTTGCAGTAATGAGATTCACCGGTGGGATAAAAGCAGCAACTGCTGAACCAAAGCAACTAGAACAACAGAATATATGCTGTATTATTGAATGAAAACTTAGGTTATAAAACCAGTATTTATGGATATTAATAAATAAACACATAATAAATAAATGATTAAATAATATATAATGAACTAAAACCTGAAATATAAAGTATTTATCTTTATGAATGTGTAAAGCAATTACTAGATAAATGGTGTGGGAGGTCCTTTTATCTATGTGTTGATTTTATTAGTTAATGAATAAAGAAAACTGGCTTGGTCTATAACATGGGAGGAAGAAGGTGGAGTTAGAGAGAAGCCATATATCCTCTGCCTGAGACAGATGCTAGGAACATGACCCGGCAAGCCACTGCTATGCAGCGATACACAGATGAATAGAAATGCATTAAATTAATATGTAAGAGTTAGTCAATAAGAAGCTAGAACTAATGTGCCAGGCAGTGATTTAATTAATACAGTTTCTGTGTGATTATTTTAGGTCTAATCTAGCTGGGCAGCCAGAAAGAACAAGCAGCCTCCCTCCAACAGATAAATAAAATGGTACTGTGGTACAGAACTATAACCTTAAATATAAAATAAGTATTTTTGAGTATAGACAGATAGATAGTAAACAGACAAATGAGAGGCAACTATGGTCACTTTTCTTTGTTGTCTACTTGATAAATTATATGGCAAGTTTATTCTTTTTTTTTAAGGACTTAAAAGGTAAGTTTATTGGTGACACTCCAGACACATTCTTTTACTTGGAATTCTAAAATCTCAGTGGCATACCATAGGCTGCCCCTGAGTGAGACAAACCCTGAAACCCTCAAACTTTATTCTCTTTCTCTTCTCTAGTCCCCACATCGTGTGTGTGTGTGTGTGTGTGTGTGTGTGTGTGTGTTCATACATGTGCATGGAAGTCAGAAGACAACCTTGGGTGTTGTTCCTCAGGTGACACCCACATTTATTTATTTATTTATTTATTTATTTATTTATTTATTTATTTAGAGTGGGTCTTTCTCTGATCTGAAACTCACCAAGTAGGCTACACTAACTGGCCAGACTGCCCTGGGATCCCCGGTAGGAATGTGGTACATATTGTAACCCCAGACCTTGGAAGGCAAGTTTATTCTTTAACTAGCATTAGAGGTCTCCTTTTGGGATTCAAACATATACTGAAGCCCAGTTGAGACATACAACCTTGTCAACTGAATAACTATTGAATTCTTGGACTTCACAATGGTAGCCAGCCATTGCTGGACTAACTGCTGGATCACAGGTTATGCCAATTCAATAAATCATTTACATACATACATACACACATAAATACATACATACATATACATGTGTATATATGTACATACGTATATGTGTGTGAGTGTGTGTATTCAGTTTTGCTCCTCTAGAGAATCCTGACTAACACAGCAACTCTCACAATGGTTAACTTATCTCTCCTTGAGTTAGGTTATATTTGGTTGTTGTTTCAAAGCATATGGATAAAAAAGGAACAGAAAGAATAGGTTTATGTGAGAAACCTGACCCTCCCTTGGTCTTTTGATGGAGTTTAATATCTTCAGCAATAAATTTTATTCTTCATACATACCTTTAATATGATGGGTTGAAAATGACATCTCTGGGCTTCCCCAACTCTTCCAACTCTATGCCACAAATCTAATAGAGCAAGACATTAAAGTAAACCCAATTGAAGACTATTATATAAAATTCTTGTCAGAATTCTCTGTGCTATAAAGAGTTACCCAAAACTAGGAAAGTCTCAGAGGCCATATTTTACTGGGTGTGATTAAGAGGTCAATGCAAGAAGGTGTGCCATGATGTCCAGAGCTGCCTAAAGAGATGTTGGGAGCAGATGTACCATGATTTCCGGTGTTGCCTAGAGAGCTGTTGTGAACAGATGTCTCATGGGGCATTAGTTACTTGTTGTCATGACGAGAGATCCCTGACAAGAACAACTGACGTGAGCAGTGGGTTATTTTTGCTCACGGTTTCAGAACTATTTCATTCCACCATAGTACGGAAGACACAGTTCCAGAAATGGTTGTCACCTCAGGGTGGAGAACATGGTCAGGAAGCAGCCACAGAATGAAAGCAGCGAGCACAGGCCAGACACCAAAACCCTTTCCTAGGAACCTATTTCCATCAGGTAGGCCCATCACTTAAAGGCTCCATGGCTTTTAACATAGTGCCACAAGATGGGGACCAAACATTCAAAATAAAAGCCTCTGAGGGTCTTTTTAGATTTGTAGCACAAGACAGTATCTTGACACAGGAAATAGAAATTAAGTAAAAACTAATACAACTCCATCAAGGCATGACGTTTTGACTGTGATGGGCTGATACGGGTCATTAGCTCCAGTCTACATCCCACAGTCATGATAAGACGGGGCAACAAAATATAGTGTCTATGGGAGCTTAGTAACGTTCTTGACTTTTCCACAAATCTACAACTATTCTAAATTAGTTTATCAATTATAAAAGTAAAAAAGAAATAAAGTAAAAAGTAATCCATCAATTTATATCTACATCACTACATCAGACCACAAGGGTAGGTTCTGAGGCATGGGCAAAAAGTTTGAGGTTAGATCTTTGATAATAACAATAGTCCAACATTTTGTAATAATAGAAACGTCTTTTCCAGTTATCACTTGTGGTTGTTTACATCATCTGCCCATGAGAAGTTTGCTTTGCTGTCATTGGGGAATAATCACCGACACAAATCTGCCTATTAGACTTATTTGATGATCAATTACCTAGTTTTATAGAGCATCTGAAGTCAATTTGGCATTGCATCAACAAGTTTGGGACATTCCAGAATCACATTATGAATATGATTCAGGCTCAAGAGATTTGATGCTCTGTAAAACGTATGTGAGACATGTTTCCTTGGTAAACAAACCCTTCTAAAGTATGTATTACGAGCCATAAATTCTTGTAAACATTTCATAAATACCACATAATTGTAAGTGCTAATTAAAACCGTTCTTGAGAAGCCATTGCTATGACCTGTTACTTTAATTCTATATTCTTACTGTTATCTTTTTATTGAAAATAAACAGACACATGGCAGTGAACGTGCCCATTTTGCCTTGAAGCTGGTTTCCAAGGACTTCCCTACTTCCCAGGATGCTGCAATAGCCTTCAACTAGGGACAATCATTTAGGGTACTTTTAATTGTTATAGCTTGGACTATCATTGTCATTGAGAAAGTTTTGTTATTTGCTTTTATTTTGTTTTCTTTCGTTTTTGGTATTTAGTTAATTTTCTGTGGCACAAAGTTTAAGTTCAGAGACTATTAGAGACCTGACTCACACAGTCAAACCCAGACCATAAGAACTCACTAAGAATGGTTAATGGATCTAATAATTTAAGAAATATTACAGAGGAGCTAAAACAATCTGAAAATTAGAAGCTGCATATCTAAGGAGCTCTGGCCACTGAGTCAACATTGCCTAGAGCTGAGGCAGAATTAGCTCCACAGTTTTGACCATTAGCTAGACACAGCCACATGAGACAACAATGAGATTTTAAGTTATGTGACAAGATCTGAGCACCCAGGACATCAAGAAACTACTTTTGTATTTCTCCTAAGCCTCTGCTTTCAGTTATTAACAGTGCGACCTCTTCATCTTTGTATCTTAGGGGAAATAGAAGATCAAGGAGCTAAGAACAGGGTCTGCCTTCCTACAATTGTGACTAATAGTCTTATGATGTGTTCTGGATAATCACCATTTCCCTTCGTTGTTTAGAGAACTTGCTGATAAACTATAGCAAAATCAAGCTATTTTATTAATTCACCATCACAAGAAAGAATATATGGATGATGACTGTTGTTTACATTAAATTTTAACTTTTAGAATGCTTCTACTAATTTATGCACCATAAATATATACTAACAGAAATATATAATAAGTATTCTTGTGCATCAAGCCAGATGTAACAGATGGTAATATTTTGCCCATCTTTATTTTATAAAGATAAGAAAGAGTCTACTTACTTTTACTCATAATGCCATCTCTAGGACTGACTAGAGTCACTGTAACCTGCCACATGTTGGTTTTTGTTTGTATTTTATGATTTTATATATATGCATATATACCTACACAAATATACACACATATGAAAAATCGAAACTTCAAATTCACAGGTTTAGAAGCACAGTTTTGTACTTTTTGATCAAATATATAAAATTGAAAATATATCAAATTAATCTGTTCTTTCAAATTTATCGATGCATATTTGTGCCTTGTCCCCTTAATAAGTGTGCATTTTTCCATGCTCCACTCCGTCTGCAGTAATGAGGCTTGTGTTTTCATTCTGCTTTAATCTCTGTAAGATAAAGGCTACACAGTGCTGAACACTGTCTCTCTGTGCTGGGGGATGAAGTAGCGTTTTCCATGTTTATTGGCATTTGCCGTTCTCCTTCTTAGACTAGCTCATTCATCTCTTGCCCAATTTCCATGGGATTATTTATTCTTTTCTCATTGTTTTGGAGGAAAGCCTTATGTACTTTGGCTCCTAAACTGTTCGTGGCAATGTTCATTGTTAATATCTTCTGCCAGTCTGTGCTGAAGGGTTTAAATTTTATTCATTGTGCACTTTTTTCCACAGACTTTATTCATTTTAGTGTGGTCAATTTATCACTCATTTCCTTTTTATGAATTGTATGTTTTGTCTTGTTTGTGAAATTCCCCTTTGCTTTAAAGCCATCAAGGGACTGCCTTACAGAATCTTCTAACAGTTGTTCGTGTTGTTCTCATTAAACTTTAATTCTGCTTAAAATCATTTCTTTGAATCTCTTGTAATAATATAGTTTTATTTTGTTTGTTTATGTTCACCCTGATTACTAAAGAAAAATGTGCATAAACCCTGGCACGAACACACAGATATCACTCTGCTCTCTGCCCCATCCTGGGTCTGCTAATTCTTACTCATCTGCTACCCACACGATGTCTCATTATAAGGATGGACCTAGAATTTACCTGATAAGATAAATTACTTATTTGCAACTTTCTCAAATTTATCTCAGAAATCTTAAAATACACTTCCATCCATTAGATTTAGAACATGCTACTCAAGCTCTATGAGTAAAAATAGCAATTCTAGGGTTTCAGTTGCAAATGAGTTATAACTATTAATTGCTTTCTTGAAATCATCATTCTCTTTCCATCCATTAACAAAGGTATGTTCCTTACATTAAGATTTTTTTGTTTATTTATTTGTGTTTGTTTGTTTTTAAGACAGGGTTTCTCTGTAGCTTTGGAGCCTGTCTTGGAATTCACTGTGTAGACCAGGCTGGCCTCAAACTCACAAAGATCTGCCTACCTCTGCCTCCTGAATGCTGGGATTAAAGGCCACCCGGCTTTTTTAAATAGTTTGCAATAAAATAAAATAATTTCCTCCATGAACTTAAGTACTGGACTGGGGTCTTCAAGTGCCTTGCAGGGGAGGGACCGTCTTCCTGGGATGTGGGATGGAGGAACATGAAAGGATTTAGTAGTCTCTTTCAGTGCTCCGGGTTTTCTGGGTCTAGCCTCCTTTCTTGCTTCCCACAACCTCAAGGCTACAACTGTCATTAGCCTATTACCTGGATCCCTTCCCTGGAAAGAGGACCCCATGATTACTGTAGCAGGGACCCTCCATTCCTATTTTGTTCCATCAGGAGGGGCCATGAGCCCCCTTCATGAGCCCAGTCTCTGCTCCTGACTGCTCACTTATGCTATCTTTGGAAGTGATTGAAGGCTATTTTTTTGATGTTGGGTTTTTTTTTCTTTAATCATTTACTGAGACATGGCAGCTTAACTCTCTCATTCATTCAAGTTGATCTTCCAATGGTTCCATGTCCCACCTCAAACTTCAACATTAGCTTTGAATCAGTAACACATGACAAAATCTTAACTTCAGCAGTGAAGAGAGACCTTGTGTACAAAAGCCCAAGAATAGGGAGAGTTTATATTTTCTTAGTTCTCTCTCTCTCTCTCTCTCTATATATATATATATATATATATGTGTGTGTGTGTGTGTGTGTGTGTGTGTGTATACACACATATATATGTATATATACACACACACATATATATAGCTAGGATGGAGCACCTAAATATGGGAAATTAATAAAGACAAATAATATAATAAAGAATAAATAAATAATAAAAAGAGTTTGTTCCTTACAATACTAGAATCCAGAAAGTTCAAAGTTAAGGAGACCATGCCAGCTAAGGACATTCTGGATGCATCATTCAATGACTGAGGCAGAAGGGTTAGAGAAGAGATGGCCCAACTCTCTTTTGTAGCACAATAAGGAACCTGTTACTGTGACAATTACATAGATCCAAGTCACTAACTGCAGGAGTCGTGACCCAAACTCTCTGAAGGGCCCTAGCTCCCAACACTCCAAACTAGACCTAAGTTTCACAACACATGAATTTTGGGGACACACTTCAAACCATGTCAGCTATGAGGGAATTAATTTCCACTGGATGTCAGAGATATGACTTGAGATCAAGAACTTAGAAGTTCCCAATTTCACAACCTAAAAGAAATCATTCCTATTGGTGTTTTATGTTCTTCGAACATTTGGAAGCTGAGTTTCCATAGATAAGACTATCATAGTGTCCCCACACGGAGACATTACTAAATTAGTCTTCCTGCATTTCCTTCCATCAGGAAAAATCAATGCCGGGCATTCTCCCATCTGCCTACAGATAGCACATAAGCATTTTTAAATCCTCAAACAAGCTGAGAGGATGATAAAATGCCAAGCTTACAACTTCACACTAAGAACAACAAAAACTACAAAGAAGCCTGTGGCCATCCGTCTGATTACTCTGTATTGTGCACAGCCGCCTGCAGTTCCTGAAACTCTGTGGCACGCTTTCCTTCACGAGCAACAACCTCTAATAGTTTCCACATTCCAAAGACAATGAGGGCAACCAGCCAGTATTCCAGGCACAAGGCCTACGACATGAAAGAATGCCTGAAATCACCACTGCCACCCGTAAGCACTCGTTAAGTGTCGAAAGCAGTTGACTTTAATTTTCAGGTAAGTTTTTCTAAGTGGCATTTTATTTATTCCACACTGTGGAACAAAGGTTTTCAAAATCCGTTTAGAGTCATAATTCTTAGATTATTAAAATTTCTAAAAGAAATAGAAAATAAGAAACTGTCAATCTTAAGCTGCCCACATTCTCTTTTGAATTGACATTTTGTGCCCAGATTATTAAATGTAAGTTGGACATACGCAAGTAAAAGTGATTTTAGGATAAAACCAGGAATTTACATTGTGATAATTTTTAAAGAACAACTTTCTTGAAATAGGAGAGATATAGAAGGCATAGTCTCTCAATGACATGAAACATAGCTCAGTATTCTGCCCACATATTCCATATCCCAATTTGTAGATCTAAATTTGCCTCCACCACTCACCAGAAGTGATTGGAACACAGGATCGGCAATTCTATCCAGTTTCTATGTCATGAGGATTAAGTGATATGAGTCACTCGGAACAACTCCTGAAATAGCAAGGAAGATTTTGTTGTTGTCCCTTAACTGCTTCGGTTGGCTGCATTTCTGTCTCCTGCTGGACCACTAAACTGATTTTGCAACCCTTAGATAATTAAGAAGGAGTTTATCTCACATCAAGAACTGAATAACATGTTGCACTTTTGTAATCCTAGCTCTTGAGACGCTGAGGAAGAAAAGCCCTGAATCATAGGGTAGCTTCAGCTATGCAGCAAGACCCTTTCTCAAAAGGTTGCTCCGGCCGTCTCCTTGTTCTTTAATCGCACCATGCAACTATGTGTCACGCATTTCTTCCTTTTCATTGCAAATCCTTCTTTGATAATTCTACCACAAGTTGCCCTTTATGTTCCAGGATACCCTACAACAAAAGAGAAAGAAAGGAATGCTTAGGAAATCTTAACAGTGAGGTTGTCTCTCTTAACGATATCACATTTGTGACTCTCACACCACACGCCAAGAGTGGACGACTGACTTCTCAGGTCAACACTTCCTCAAATTTGAAAATAGGCTAAAGCAACCATTGCTGTTTTACCAGCGCTACATGTGGCAGAGCAGCACCTGGCGATGCTTGGACTGTTTGAAGCTGGTCCCCTCGGAGAGTATAAGTTTTGGTCGTTCTCTAGGGCCAATGTGAATATGCACAAAAGAAAAAAGCAAGTGATTCCCTGTCATCTAGTTTATCCTCATGATATCTGAGTTCATGGATAAATAAGATAGAGTTGACTTCCATTCTTTTGTCCCATAGTAAGAATTGAATAAAACATTAACATTTTACTTTCTTATGGGAAATTTATCAGTTTTTCATTATGAGGAAATTCGCTTACCATTCATGACCACCTATATATTTATGTCAACAAGACAGCAGAATATGCCTATTCTAGGGAGGTTGTGACAGAAGGATTGTGATTTTGATGCCAGCCTGTCTTAAAAAAGAAAATAAAAAGTAAAGCAGTAAATAAATATGATTGTTATAGGTGTGCATGTGAATGTGTGTATGCATATGTGTATATATGTGTATATGTATTGTTTCTATGTGTATAATCAGTGTGTATATGTATATGTGTACATATATACATATATTTGAATATATGTATGCCTATGTGTGTATATATGTACAGGTATATATATATATATAGATAGATATATATGAAGGTAGGGAGTGTGTGCTTTTTTGTGTGTTTGTGTTTATGTGTATGCACTTGTGTATGCATTTATTCATATGTTCATGTGTGTGGAATTGTGTGTATAGATATGTTTTGGTGTGTCTATATGTGTTTATTTATATGTATATATGAGTATGTTTTTCAGATTCCCCTTACTTAATAGCTTCTTATACTGAATGTGTGAAAATCATGTATTTAACTTTTCAACATTTCTAAAGTTTGAGATCATTTTAGAATACTTGGTATAGGTTTTCTTTTTTGCACTTTTAAATTTATTTTTTTTTTTTGCTTTCAATATATCCTAACCACGGTTTTCCCTCGCTCTACTCCTCCCAGTATTTCTCCCATCTTCCTTCTCCTCAAGGTCCACTCTTCCTCCATTTCCCTTCAGAAAAGAGCAGACTTTCCAGGGATGCCAACCAAACACAGCATAGCAAGATACAATAAGATTAGGCACAAACCCTCACATCAAGGCTGGAGGAGGTAAGGCAGTAGGAAGAAAAGGGTCCCAAGAGCAGACAAAAGAGTGATAAAAACAGGTGACCAATGTACTCTGGTCATTTTTTTTCTTCTCTTACAAAACTGTTGATAAAATTACACCCAAGGTCTAGTCAGTGCTAATACCACAAGAAAGGGGATTTCATCACCTTCTTGTTATGCATAGAAAGTCACACCCTGCCCTTTATTAAGCCTCCTGTCCTTACTTCTGGTCCATTGATATACTCTTTCCACAGTCTACAGAGTGCAACAATGCTATATAACTGTAATCATATACACATAACTTTATGAGGTTGGGCTTTCCCACAGAACAGGAAACCGTGGTAACGCAGCCAAGCTGTTGTATGTATGAATTGTTTGTTACTGAATAATATTCCATGATATACAACTGCTATAGTTTGTTCATCCATTCATTAGTTGAAACATATGTGATACCCTCTTTGGGTTATTTTTTAATAAAGTTGCTATGCATATTTATGTCCAAGTGTTTGTGTCAATGTAAGCATTACTTTACGTGAACTTAATACTCAATGAAATTACTAGATCCACCACCAGGGTTTACTTCATAAGCCACTGGCACACTGGCTTGCAGAATAGGCACAGTGTTTTCTATTATATATGGTAACACATAACCATACAGTTGCTCTGTATGTTCACTAGTGGTGGGTGTCAACACTATGCTATTCTCCAGTCCTGGTAGATGTGGGATGTTGACTCACCATGCCTTTGGTTTCCTCTCCCCAGTGGGAACAGTGCAGAAGATCTTTTCTGGTATTTTTTTTTCTTTTTTTGTGTATGTGAAAGGCTCACTCTGAACTGTATTAAGAGTGTATATATTCCAATCAGTTGTCCTGTGCCTTGTGCATATATGTGGTTGCAAACATTTTCTCCCAGTTTCTAGATTGTCTTTCAGTTATTTAAGAGAATCTTTCATGGAAATTATGATTTAAGTCTAGTTATTTCCAGTTTGCTTCTAGTTTCCTTTCAGTTCCTTTTCTTCCTTCCTTTTTTTTAGAAATTAGTCTTTTATTATGAATTTTAAGAATTTTTAAAAGTAATCTAAAGCCCTAAATCTCAGAGACTTTCTCCTGTGTTTTCTCTAAGAATATTACATTGTCAGTCTTTAGTTGGATCTTTGATACATGTCAGGTGCATATTTCAAGTTCACTTTTAATTGCTGAATAAAGTGTAGGTTTCAAGCCAAGGTTTTGCTTTAATTTCTGTGGATTTTTGTACAAAATGATGCAGTAAAATCTTTTCAGCAAAAAGAATCTTTTTCCAGAGAATTCCTTTCCATATCTGTAAAAACCAATATAGGATATTTATTTAAATGTATATTTGGGGTCTCTTTCTGCTCATTTCATGTATCCCCTTTAACTATTTCAGCATTATGTGATTACCACCCTTGTGTAGACTTTAACATTGGACAGAGTGATCGCTCTCACATTATTCTATTTTTAAACTGGTTTAGCTATTATTTGATTTTTATTGTCCCACATCTATTTTTCAATGAACCATAGTTCACTGTACATCCTGTCCTCTGTGGGTTTCTTAGAACCATAAAAAAGAGAGACAGTGAGAAAGAGAGAGAGGAGTGGAAGTAGAAGAGGAGGAGGAGGAAGAAGAACTATAAATAACATGCACTGGAGGGCATTTTCTCTTTAATGCTGTAGATATTTTTTTGTTTTTCTTGAATCTTATGACATTGCTGAACTTAGTAATATTTCTAGATTTATGGGTTGGGTTTCATTTTCTGTGTATCTATTGGGATTTTGTGTTATTTTATTTCAAACTGTTTTATTTATGGATTTAATTTGTTTTATTTGAGACAGGGTCTCACTGTGCAATATTTTTGTTTGTTCCAGTGTAATCCAATGTTACTATGTCTTTCTTTTTTATTTCTTTCTCATTCATACATTATTTTTTTCTCTAGTTGATCTATGGGGTCATGGGATTACAGGTGTGCACCTCTGTTTCTGATCACCTGTAAGCTTTAATAAATGCCAAGTGTTTTCATTTAGTAATGTTCTAAGGGGCTTTAGTATGAATGAGATTTTTGGATACATTTCAAGGTCTTTTCTGAATCAATTATTATGACCATGTGACTTAAAATTTAGTGACCTAATTTCAAATACTTAATCAGCTTATTTATTTATATGCTTAGACAAATTCCCTTTGCTCATACCATATTTTTGTAAACTTTGGATTTTATTTGCAATTATTTGTTTGAGAATTTTGACTAATTTCATGAGAAATATTTACCTGTATTTTTTCCTTCCTTCAACCTTTGCTCAAATTTTCCATGGTTTTTGTGTCAAATTGATACTGTATTAATAAGCTGGGGAACATACATTTGGAAGAGATTATACACTATTATTAATTCCTTAACTATGTGGTATCATTCTCTGGAGGGATTACTTAGGTGGTATCATTCTCTGGAGGGATTACTTAGGTTTGAGTATTTTATTTTAGAGTTTTTCAATCTGAAATTTAAACAGACCCATTCAGACTATTTCTTTTTTGTTGAGTATTAAGTTTGTAGTGTTAGAAGAAATTGTTTATTTTTAAATTTTTGATTCTAAGTACGAAATCCATACTAAAATCCTGCCTAGCTCTACTTTTATCCCTAATTTAATTTATGTAATATTTTAGTGATGCTAAAATTCAGCATTTGGATTATTTTTTTCTGATGTCTTTGTCTTTATTTTCCTTGCATTATGCTCTCCTCCTTTTTAAATTTATTCTGTCTGCTTTGTATTTATTCTGCCATTTTAAAATCTGAGGTAATGATTAGATTATTAACTTGAAAGTTTATTCTAAATTTCCACCTATCTTATCTTAATAGCCATTTTTCTTCTTGAATAGCATCATGGGATAGCGTTTCTGTTCTCTTACTTTGTGCTTGTTTGTGTACTTGCAGTTTACATGAGTTTCCTGATCACATGATATGGTAGGGTTGTGTTATCTAATATTTGAATTTGGGCCTTTAATTGCTTTATTTTGATCCTTTGCAGTTACTGCTACCACTAGGTTTTTAATTTTATGATTATTTTTCTGTTAACTTCCTATCATGGTGTTTACACTGGTCATGGTCTTCGGGTGGAGTATATTTGGACTCTGGAAGAGAAAAAGAAGGAATGGTGTCACTCACTGTTTACAATATAAAAAAAGACTTGCATAAGTACAAATGTTGTTTCTATTTCTAAATAAGTTTCTCTCTCCTTGCTATTTGAAATTTTCCTAAAGTGTTTACTATTTGATCACAATGTATTTGCAGTGTTTCTTTGTTTAATTTTGTGTGATTTCTCTCTGTGCTATTTGTCTGACCAAAGGTGACTGATATCTGCACTTAATCTACAATGGGAGGTAGTGAAACATCTTATTACAGCTAAGATGTGTTACCGCGCACCACTGAAAAGCAATTGCCTTCAGGGTCATATGACTCTATAATAAACACGTTTCTCAGTATGTTCATGCTTCTCGTCTGTGGAATGGGGACACACCTGCTTAGCCGGGACACCCTCATCGTTAAGTGAGAAAATGATTGCACGCCTTTGGTCATGGGTTAAGAACTCATGAGATGATAGCTGTTTTATCCTGTGAGCAGAAAATAAACATTTCTTGGAAGTGTATGGATCATCCTAAATAAATAGAAATCAGGTTCTTTCTTGTTCTTACTGGTACACAATGCTCATAAGTAAGAAACGTGTCATTTCAGGGATGAGACAAGTTGTACAAACACTTAAATGACTTTCCTGTCTGCAAAACTCGACTGGTCCCCACAAGCAAGACATATTTACACATTTGGAAGGTGGATATGTGCCCCACCCCAAGACATGATAAGAAGTGTCTGTAGAAATGAATAGTGGAAGGGAAAAAGAAGGCCAAGTTGCGCAAATGACTGACAGGGGCCACGTTTTTATGCTTGGTTCCCTTGAAAGGAAAAAACTATTTTCATTTAGAGATGTCTGACATAATACAGATTGTCACTTGCAGTTTTTTTTAAAAAAAACAGTCTTGTGTAAGTTCAAATACTGTTTGTGTTTCTAAATAAATATGTCGAGGATAATTCATTAAGAGCCTTATAATTAAAGTTGGAATCATAAAACTAATTTGAAGTTAATGATCCCACAAAATACCCCCAAATTAGACCATTATCTTTATGAGACAAACAGCACTGTAAATGAGCTCAAGGGTTTTAACAGCACCAGCCATTATTTGATGCTGTATTGTTCAGAAGCAGACCTGGGGCAGAGACAGTCATGTGCTCAGCGGGGATGAAGAAAGCAGATGTGAGGAAGAAGAGAAGATGGTGCCCATCAGTGCCTCTCCTATGTATCTAGACTCTTGATTCTTATACATAGAAGGGCTCAGCCTCAGCCAGGTCCCAAAGGTGTTTCTGAAATATGAAGTGCACCACAGATTTGGTGCCTGCCTCCTGGATGTTCCAAGGCAGATCACTGCAACCTACCAGTGGCAGGCAGATTTGGATAGTCATAACACACAATAGTCTTGAGTCTAAGTCAAGGTGTTCCAGGCAATGTTCCGTAGTGTTCTGTGGAAAGAGAAGGCTTAAGAAGCTCTGCAAATAAAGTGGGCACTTCCCTCCCAAGAGAATTTATTGTGCTCCTCCTTGAACTATAGCAATTTACGAGTATCTGAAAACTTGTGGTAAATGTTAAATTTTGGTATTCAAGAAAAAGCGCGAGACCCTACATGTCTGCCTAGAGTTCCAAAGGCTTTGGTTTAGTGAGACCACGTGACTTTGATTTAGCCTTCACACCAGCACTAGAACAGGGACCAAAGCTTGGAAGAATCAAGAAAGTCAGCAAAGAGCCGGGCGGTGGTGGCGCACGCCTTTAATCCCAGCACTCGGGAGGCAGAGGCAGGCGGATCTCTGTGAGTTCGAGACCAGCCTGATCTACAAGAGCTAGTTCCAGGACAGGCTCCAAAGCCACAGAGAAACCCTGTCTCGAAAAACCAAAAAAAAAAAAAAAAAAAAAAAAAGAAAGAAAAGAAAGTCAGCAAAGATGCAATATGCAAATTTGTGTTACGGAAACGTGAGAGGGACTACAGCCGAAAGAAAGGAGACAGACTTTGCCGACAAAGAGAAGTCTAGCCAACTCAGCTGTGGAGTAAAACACACGTTGGCCATGAGGACCTGAAGAACAATGAAGGAAAGGGGGTTGAACTCTCATTTCCTGCTGTCATTTCCTGCTGTGTGTTTTTCTAGAGCGGTCCACATCCTGTCCACACATAATGGTGGCATTCCCACCCTCCTAGCATAGATCGTATCAGTATTAACAAGCCTGCAAGTGGCACTCCAGGCGAGCACAATGAGTACTGTGTTCATGCACTGCCTTCGGAGGTGGCGCTCCCAGCATCTCCTGGCTCTTTGATATGTAGCAACAGTGAAGTCTCCCAACGTCCTGTGACTCATTTATTTCCCTTCATCTGTCTTCCTCACAATCCAAAATCTTGCCATATTCTACGAATAGGCACTCCTCGGAGGACACTCCCAAACCAGATTCCAGGGGAAAGAGTGACCTGAAGCGCACCTGAGGAATAGGTATTTAATGAGGGCTGAAATGGCCATCCGTTGTGGAATTTTAAGAATGACTTTTTGGCCGGGCGGTGGTGGCGCACGCCTTTAATCCCAGCACTCGGGAGGCAGAGGCAGGCGGATCTCTGTGAGTTCGAGGCCAGCCTGGTCTACAAGAGCTAGTTCCAGGACAGGCGCTAGAAACTACAGGGAAACCCTGTCTCGAAAAACCAAAAAAAAAAAAAAAAAAAGAATGACGTTTTGTCCTTGTCCCGAATAAATAGGTATAACAGGATTTCATTTTTACTTTGTAACATTTTATGCTAAGATAATACAAAATAAACTTGATAAATTCCCTTTGAGGATGTCCATGTGCCCTCCTTCTACCTGAGAAAAGAAACCGTGGCATGCGTCCTATTGGCAGTGAAGTCACTTTTCACTGTCACTGGCGTAATAGATAAAACGTTTTCTTCTTAGCAGGTCACAGCTACTCTGGGCCTTAAACCAAGAGGCATTCCTTTTCACAGCACACTCGTCCGGGCTCTTTTCGCTGTCTCTGTCCTCTTACATCTGTTTCTTTTCCAGATCCGTAGGCCTCAGGTAAGAGGTGTGCCAGCCTCTCTGTGAGGCCTCACCACAAGAAAGGTCCCAACCTACCTTTCCAAATAATTCTCCGTTACTTCCGCTTCTCAGCACCTGGAACCGAGGCCCTGAAGTGACGGCTGTGAGCCGCAAAGAAACTCTTTTCCCATCCTGACCTCAATTCTAAGACTCATTTAAGAGGCTCTTGTCTGGGTTGGAAGCGGTGCCTCACAGAACCGGATGGCAAGCGCTGATTACACACTGATACCTGCAGCTCTGGGGCGGGGACGGTGTAAACCTGGGCAAGATTTCAGGGACTTGGGCAAGCAAACAAGCTGAGGAGTCCATTGAATCTTGGACGATTCAGAACCTAAAAGTAGATGTTCTTTCATGGCTGTGAAATACAATGACAGGCAGGGCTTCAGATAACCACCCCCAAATCCGGTTGCTTATCTTCACCGATCTGCCAGCTGAGGATCCTTTTAATTGGAAAGATAGAACCCGAATTCACGATGATTCTGGCTTCCTCGCCAATACAGATCAGTTCCTGTGTTTAGTAAGGAATATGTTTTAAGAACAGAATTTATTTCCTCCCCGCCCCTCTTCCCTCCAGTTTGAACTCAGACCATGAAAACACACAGAGCAAGGCTTCGCAAACAATATGGGTTAAAGAAGCCGTAGCGGAGAAAGGTGTGCGTTGGTATTCCAGTCTGCTCCCTTTGTAAAGAGCACAGTTTTCCCACTTTCTCTTTTCACACTCTTCACTCAATTCTCCCTTTTCAATTCCTCTTAAGAAACAGTTTGCAGCGACTTTAGGCAGTTCTTCGGGTGTCTAATATATAGAAAGTATTCTTGCACAGAAAGTAGCAGAGGCCCCAAGTCTGTTAGACGGGAGTCGTGCTGAGAAACATCTAGCTCAGTGTCTAGACACCCACCCGCTGCTTTTGCTATAGCAGCATCAGATTCAATCCATTCTTTTTTCCTTTTCACTTGGTCCTTTGTTCATTAAAGATTAACAAAGTCACTATCTGATAATCTTTATATTCTTCTAAATATCTTCATAAGGACTTTGAGGAAAATTTGATAATCAAACTCCTCTCAAGGCGTAAATGTTCAGTTACCTTAATTTTCTCAAAATGTGAATTCATAAGAGGAAAATGAAGTTTTTATACCAGAACTCCCGAGTGCAGCCCTGAGAAGGGGACACTGATATTGAGGCCCCGTTCCTCACTGTCTTTAAGTGACTAGTACACTCCCTTGGCATGCAATGAGAAGATTCCCTTCTTGGAGTTTTTAGGTTAGTCCCATTTAAGGGATATTTTGAGCACACATTTTGATGGGGAGTTTGCTTCCAAGTCTCTGACCTCTGTTCTGCCTTCTTCCAATTGACTGTCAACACTGCAACCCAAATGCTCCTCAGCTTCGGGGTGGAGTAAAGTTCAGTCATGAAAGTCCCTGCTTACACTATAATATAAGCTAAAACACAAACTATTTGGGTTCTCAAAGGCTTGGAACATCCTGTCCCTTGAGTTCTTCTGGTCGACCGTTTCTTTATTCATCTGAGCTGAGTGGCCCCTGATGTGAGGGATGAACCTGTGCAGTCCTTAATGGCCCGGAAGCACCTGTGAGCAGTGCTGTCTCATAAAGGCCGTGAAGCTAAGGTTGCTTTTTTGAAGTTAAAAGACTTATGATTGGTTTCTTTAGTTAATTAAAATATAATATAAATAAATAAAAATATGGGTTTCCACTCAACATAACCCGAGGATGAGAAGCTGTGGCATAGCAGTAAATCTTCTGTCCGGCTGTTTGTTGATAAACCGAATACATATTTGCAAATCCTTCAAAGACTAAGAGAAAACATTTAGCTGTTGTTACTGAAAGGATTTATTTCTTCTGAAATAAAAGGCTGATTTCTTGGTACATAATAATGTAAGATTTCCTTTTAAAGCTGCTGATCACTCCTACAGCAGATGCTCACCAAACTCAGTTAAAACCCAACAGCTAACCCTCCTTTACCTCGCTGGTTGTTAGCGTGGTCTTTGACTACAACCATTTCACGTACACACTTCACAATTCTCCGAGCAGTTATCCACACAACCCTGCAAAGAGAAGAACCTGCACACCCACAGACTCGCACACCCACAGTGCACTGCCTAGCACGCCTGCTTTGGCATGCTTGCAGATGAATCCTGAACGCTACCTACGGTGCAGCTCTCTGCTCCTTTCTTTAGCATAACCTCCCTTGGACTTTTATTATTCGCTTGGGCAGCTAAACTCGATGATTGTGCATTACTTTGCATCTTATAAACAAGTTGTCCGTAGGTTCCATGCGTTCAATGATAAGATTTCCCTAGCCTTTTGTCTGTAACATTTGTATTATAGTAGTAGTTGAAGAGAATTTTTTCCTTTAATGTGAAAAATGATTTGCTTAAACTTCTAAGTGTCTGCTCTTTGAAAGGCCAATGTATTTTAGAAGCTTATTTTTTCTAATGTTCTCAGTTTTTTAATTTTATAAAAAAATTTAATACACTATATTTTGATTATATTTTCCCTTCTCCCATCTCCCCCAAGATCTCTACCTCTTCCACCCACTGAAGTGACATCACAAGTCAAGTTTTTGTGCCCAGGAGACTGGCAATAGTGGCTAGGTTTTGCAGACTCTACCCATTTGTTTCTTAGAAGTTAACTGTCTGTAGCTTATTTTTCTTTCCAAAAATCATGTCTTTCAATAACTATAGCTGTTTCTCGTTCTTTTTCTAATTTTGTGTAGCTATACACACATTGCTGAGGCACTTAGTTTGCCCATGTTAATTTATTTTCAACGCATTGGCTTTCACATTTATTCATTTTATAAATTTTCCTTAATTAAAGAAATAAGGTTGAATGTTTTGCTGAATAATTTTATTTATATTCTTTCCGGGTTCATAATAACTAAAAGCTACTTAATAACCCTGAGTAGTTAGAAATTTTTCCTCAGAGGTTGTAGTGGCATTTCAATTGTATTTTAATAAATAACGACTGCCGGAAGACCTGAGAGGAAAACAGTCCCACTGATCAGCCTTACAGACGAGATTAAAGCACACACACCTTTAATCCCAGTAGCCACACTGATTGTCATGAAAATCGGGCGGTGCATGCCTTGGTGTAAGCCTTTAATCCCAGCCCTAGAGAGGAATATAAAATGGGGGGATACAGCTCTCAGACAGTCTCATTCTGAGATTCTGGGAGGCGAGATCACCATTTTAGACTGAGGTCAAGGTAAGAACCAGTTTTACTTTTCAGGTCTTCAGGTTAAACCCCAATTTCTGACCCTGAGTTTTTACTAATCATGCCTCAAGAGGTTGTTTTACCATACGGTATTTCACTGTATTTTTTTCTTATTAATACTATGCTTTCAAAGTGTTCTGTAGTTTAATTTCTGATACCAGACTGTCCCGAAATGTAATGAGAAAAGGTTTTTAGTTATCAGGACTAGTGCGTTTTCTCTCTTATATAAGTGTTTCGATGCTCATGTTATTTTGCATAGAGAATATAGCAGAGATCAAGTAGCCCAAGTTAGGTACTTTAAGGTGTGGTCACCCATGTCACGTTCCCTCCTGATGGCCACTCAGGTTCAATCCTGAAACTACCTTGTCTTTACTTCACAATTTTCTTTCATTTTGAGTACCTCTTTATCTTAAATGGTCTGTCAATGTTTTAAATAGTTGTAAGTTTTTGATCTAACCTGATAAGCAGCTTTAACTGCTGACAGACAAGTCTATGCATATTGCTTGCTACAATCAATGGATTTCATTATCTACCATCATATTCTCTTTTGCTGATTCATTTATGTCTTTACCTTTAAGTTCTATGCTTTTCTTTCTCCAGTAGCATGAGTGTTCGCTTTCTGATAATCAAAGAGTATGATATTCAGTTTTCTGTTTCTTCTGTTCAAGTGTCAGAGAACAGAGTAAATGATGGCAATTTTAAGTCTCCACTGTTTTAAAACATTACTAGTTTCCTATCTCTTTTCCTTATAAGCTAATTCAGGGTCTTTAAATTGATGATTTGGACATTTGGGAGCTTTGTTGAAGCCAACATAATATCAGGGACCACTGATAAACTCAAACTACCAAGCTGAAGACTCACATGGGGAGGGTTTTCACTTTTTACATATTCTCTGTAATAAAGAGTGCTTTACTAAAATAAGTTTAATGGTTGTTGATACAGCTAATCTAAAGCACTGTTGTCTATAAAATAGAAACTTTGAGAAATGCGGTGCTATTTTAATCTTTTGTCATCATTTTTTGACACTAATAATTATTTTCTAATTCCTAGATCTACTCTTCAGAAAAAGAGGATGAATCACTTCTAGTTCCTTCCTTTTTTGGTTTTCTTCCTTCCCTCTTTTCTCTCTCTCACCCACATTCACCACTACCATACAAATCACTCTCTCTCTCTCTCTCTCTCTCTCTCTCTCTCTCTCTCTCTCTCTCTCTCTTCCTATCTATATAAATCGAGGTAGTTATAATTCTGTATAGAGAAGTAGGATCAAACCCAGGATCCTTCAAAGTAGGCCTACTGAGAACTGTAGTTATGTGAACCCACATCTGGCCTCACTTCGGGTGTCTAAGGATCAGTTCCCCTCTCAAAAATAAACTCTGTTTTCCAAGGGCCATCCACTCAGAAAGAAGACAATAAAAACATTTAGTACACTTACCTGACCCTCTCTTTTGCCAAGTATTTCTCAGACCTTGAATAGGCTGAAGGTTCTTGTATGCCATTCATTTCAAATGAAAAGAGTCCAGTTCCCTCTATGCTAAATACCATTGTAGCCATTAATACTCTTCATTCATTCATTCATTCATTCATTCATTCAAATTAACTGACTTCCTTATTTGTCCGCATGAAAAAAGAGTGGAAACAAAAGTGAACCGAAGCTGTCACCTGTGGTCAGTGAAATTATTCAGGAGACGTCCACTGGGAGAAGCAAGGATGCACAATGAGAAAAAAGAAGGGTCTATAAATCTAGAGTGATTTTATTTTATTAAGATTTGTTTCTTATTTTTATTTGTGTGTATTTGTGTGTCTCTGATGTGTGTGTACTGATGAGGGTAGAAGAAGGAAGCGGGTGTCAGATCATCTGGAGCTGGAATTCTCGGCAGTTGTGAATTCCCTGATACAGGAGCTGGAATTGAACTCTGGTCCTTCAGAAGAGCAGTAATCACTCTTAACCACCGAGCTCTCTCTCCAGCCCCCAGAGTTATTTTCAGCAGTTAAAAACTGGGAGCTTCTACACATCTGACACCTACTCCAGCAACTGGCATATGGTATTTCCTAAGGAAATCCATGTTGAAGGGAGAAAGGGAGAGATGATTGAAGGTGAGTTGCAACTCAAATTATTGCCTTCAGCCAAGTAATGTCCCATAAAAAAAATTTTAAATCTATCAAAAAAAAAGATGATGAAAGTACATTAATGGAAAGTCCAGATATGTGATGAGCCAAGACAAAGCTGGAGACACAAGAGGTTCTTGAATATTTTCCTAAGATTTTGTGGCAGATGATGGGATTTGTTGACACTCTAGGCAGGTGCACAGTATGCCTGTAGACATGCTGAGGGAGGACTACTGGGCCAGTAGCCTCTCCTGGTCATACAGCAAGGTCCTGAAAGCCAAAGAATGTGTCACAATGGTGTAAGACTTGCCCTTCAATAAAGAAAGTGAACCAGTGGTTCAGTTTGCATTGTCTGCCAGTGTAGAAAAATCACTCACAGAAAATCTACCACCCATATGTTAAATTTCCTTCATCACCATACTTGATAATAGACAACACTGACATTTAAAAAAAATGATGCAGTAACAGAACAGACAAATAAACAGAATGTAGAACTGCTTTCTAAGTTAAAAATAAATCACAAACAAAATTAGAGCCAAATATTACAGCTCCCAGAGGGCTCTTAACTCCTGCAACAACTCTGATGTCTCAGAACTCTCCCTTCCTGCTAGGACTCCATCTTGCTTCACAACAGGTGGTGGCTGAGTTTCCTTCTCATTTGTCCTTGCCTTGCTTGCGGAAGATATCAAAGCATGCCTTCTTTCTTCCCTGGGCCTGGTCTCTGAAATCCTCAAGAACAACAACTGTGAGTGGTGCTTTTGTCAATATGGGCATCATATTCTGTCTTTGGCAGTAAATGAATGAGTTATAGACCATTATTCATCTAAAATACTCACACTGTAGTCAAATCCTATTAGTCCCAGTCTCTTCAACAGCAGTTTGCTTTCTGACCAAACTTTCTATGCCTAGTGGCTTCTATAGGGTACTCTAGCCAGCAGTCAGATCTCTACTTTTCTGACTTTTATGAAGTTAGCCACATCAAGGAACATCGCTAGGGACATAAGCACACAGGATAGCAAGCTCAGCGGCTTAAAATACCAGAAATTTATTTTAAGAAGGCTGAAGAGTTCGAATCCAAGATTTTGGTACCATAGCCCTTCTGGTGGAGGCTTCAGGGAAGATTCTGTTGCTTGCCTCTTTCAGTTTCTCTCTCTGCAGCCTCTGACTCCAGCCACTTCTCCTCTCCTCTCCTCTCCTCTCCCTCTCTTCTCCTCTCCCTCTCTTCTTCTTTCCCCTCAACTCCTCTCCTCTCCTCTTTTCTCCTCTCCTCTTTTCTCCTCTCCTTTCCTCTTCTGTTTCTCATAAGTACACATGCCTTTGGGTCGAGGATGATCTCATCTCAAGATCCTTAATGCAATTACATCTTCAAAGACTCCTTCTGTAAACAAGGTAACATGCACAGGTTCCAGGTTTTTATGTGAACCATATGAGTGGACCCTGTTCAGCTTCATGTGACAAGCATCTTAGGTTTCTGATCAACTCATCCTTAACCTCCTCAACAGCAAGAAGAAGGTACTGAATCTCAGTCCAGCTCACCCAGTCTAGTTGCAGCCTATCCTCAGACCTCTAAATGCAAGGAATGAATGATTTTACTTTATCAAGGAGAAAAATAAATTAATAATAAAAACCTTGTGACCAGCTGTATCCAAGAAAATATTATCCACTCAGTTTTCTTTCTTTTTGAATATCTGGTATTTGTCATGTGTTATAAGGGGTGTCTCTGCAGTGTCAGCACCTAGAAGGATGAGACAGGAGGATTATTTGAATCTAGTCTATACTATATGGAGACTTTGTCTCACAAAAAAAGACAGACACATTTCTTGAGATGATAATGGTGTTCTCTCTCTCTCTCTCTCTCTCTCTCTCTCTCTCTCTCTCTCTCTCTCTCTCTCTTTCTCTCTCTCTCTCTCTCTCACACACACACACACACATACACACTACAGATAATCATATAGAGGTATTAGCATAAATAAGTAATGGATTCAAAAATATGCATTTGTGTTTATATATTTTAATACATTCATAATGAATAATAAATAAATCCAGTTCCTTTTCTTTTCTAAGCTCTTTCTGTACATTTTCTTGTTTTTAATTATGTATTGTGTATAAAATTTATAATTAAGTTTAGGCTGAGGGTTGGGTTTATGGCTAGGGTTATGGCTATAATTAGATACTTGCTTAGAACTAAGAAAGTTATGATGAGGTTTAGAGCTAGTGTTAGGATCAAGACTAGAGCTAAGGGAACAACAGAACCACATGGAATTAGTGCTCTGCATAAAATTAACCATTGGCTTAAAGCTGGAGTTCAATTTTCAGGGGTAGCCCTCTTAGATGTGGGCAAAATATAAGCCTTGGCTTAAATTTAGATTTAACTTTAGATTTTATTATTAATGTTGTCTGAAACAGTTTCCTGTTGTAAAGAATTATATTTACAACTAGTGCATTATTTTGGAGAAAGCACAAAAAAGGAATCTCATTTTCCTCCAAACTGAAGTGAAAAGGATAGGTTGTGCCCTGTTCTATGGCAGGTGTAGACCAGAGCTCTATCTGCCCAGAGTAAAGCTATATTGAGATGTTCTAGTTAATGTTATGTTGTCTTTTTATCAAGATACTGTATTTCATAGCCAATCCTAATCCATCCCAAAATCATATTATACCAGTTGATGTAGGATGTTTATGGGGGATATTTTTAAATAATGCTTTTGCCAAAAGATTTTATTTCTGATTGGTTCAACAAACCCACTTGAAGTCATAATGGGTATTTGAGGGCAAAACAATATCTGTGGGAACAAGTTTAACTGAGATGATTGTCTTTGAAAAGTTCAGTAGAATAGCATATCAGTGAGTGTTCCTGTCATCCTAGAAGCTTTAAAGAGCACAGAGGTTTTATCTGTGACTTAACAATAAACATGAAATTAGTGAGGAAATTGAAAAGGACACTTTGTTGCAAGAAATTGGGAGCACAGGATATAAGGCAAAACTGGCTGTTTTATGTCCTGAGGTAATAGAGCAAGTGTTGACAATGACACAAAATAGTACATGCTGTGGTTACAGGGGGCAGGGGGTGGGGCATTGCTTAGTATACAGAAGCTGCCAGCGAAGGGGATTTGAAACCCAGGCCAAGTCTGGCAAGGTGGCAAGCAAAATATCTAGTAACAGACAACTTCCCAGTAGAGAATGAACACAGTCAACATCATTACATAGCAGTATTTTAATCTGAGAAAGAACTAAGAGACGTGATTCTCAAGAAACTGAAGGAGGCACATCGAGAAAAACATGTGTGCCAATGGATGAGTTGAGTCTAAACTAGTTGATGGGGGAATTAAAGTCTATCAAACACTTGAAATAAAAACACTCTGACTGAATGGAGTAATACAGAGAGCATGGTCTATGGGCACATAATAGAGTTGGATGAGTTACTTTCAGTGTTCTGTAGTATAGTAGAATATCTCTGGCTGATACCAATCATGTGAGTGTTTCAAATTGACTGGTAGAAATGACTTTAATATTCCAAAGATAAACAAATATCAATTGCCAACTAACTGGATAACCAGGTAGCACATGAATGCATCAAATACATAATATTCACCACACTGTGGCAGTGAGTTCTAGTTGTCAACCCGACACAACCTAGAACCACCTACAAAGGATCTCTGTGAGCCTACCTAAATCAGGTTGGCCTGTGAGTTTATCCATAAGGGGTTGTCTTGATGACTTTAGTTGATATGGGAGGACATAAATCAACAGTGGATAGCACTATTCCCTAGGTTTGATCCTGAATCGTGCAACAGTGATAGAAATTTGACTATCCATGCATCCATGCATCCATGCATGCATCCATTTTCCTTTGTTTTCCACTGTGGATTTGACGGGACTAGCTGCTTGAAGTTCCCAGGTTGACTTCCCTGCAGTAATGGACTACAACCTAATACTATAAACCAAATAAACACCTTTTCCCCTAAGTATCTGCTGCTTCTTCTCTTTTTTTTTTTAACTACAGCAACAGAAAAGAAAGCAAAATACCCCGAAATTATGTACAATTACCTTGTGCCAATTGCATAAATAATGAAAGCAAAACATGATGTTGTCCAGATTCCCCTATTCCAAAGTGAGTATGAATCATTGGAGATGGATATATATATATATATATATATATATATATATATATACACACATATCTTCTCCATGTGGTTCTAATGTGCCCAAGTTAGTTTCAAGAATCCAGAAGGAAACATAAAGTTCACATAGCAAATACACTAGGCAAATGGTGTCAATGCCTTAATTGACTGGGCCAGTGCTACCCCACTCTATCCTGGAGCTGAATGATGAATGGGTGAAAGACAACAGGTCAGAGCCTTTCTACTTCTTTCTTGTTAAATATTCAGCAGTACTATATGTGCAAGTGAGTGTGTGTGTTCATGTGTGCATGTATGTGAGTGAGTTATATGCACATGTGAGTATATGTGTGTGCATGTATGTGAATGTGTGTGTGTGTGTGTGTGTGTGTGAGTGAGTGTGCACATGTGCCTGTGCATGCTCACCTACTTGCATGTTGAGGCTAAAGGACAACTTTGGATGTCGCTCCTCAGGAACCATCCACTTTATTTGTTCCTTCCGATCTTGGAGGTCGTTAAGTCAGCTTCCCCAACTCATCCTCAGGTCACAAGGACCCACTTGTCTCCACCCTTACCACAGCCCCCTGCACTGAGATTACAAGCATGGCTTTGGTATTCTACGGGAATCTTCAAGGTTGAACTCAGGTCCCTCTGCTTGAGCTGTAGCCCTTTATGACCTGAGCTGCAGCCCTGTACTAAACAACCGCATTCCTCATTTTCTCATGAGCTGAAGAAGAAACATGGAAAGAAAATAAACGTCTTGTACACATTTGATTTGGTTATTGCATTTTCTAGTCACTGTGAAAAGACATTTTCTGCACGTCAGAGGAGAAGGACATCATTTACACACTAGCATACCCAAGTTGTTGGATCTTCACTACTTTATTTTTCTGATTATAAAAACAATGCATGTTCATACAAATAAATCTTTCTGCTATGGAAACAAAAAGAAAAACTTAAAACAGCTAAACAGTTCACTAACTAGCTAAATAGAAAAGATAGCACTGCGGGGGATATAAGATTGATTTTTGCTGAAGATGATGGGGGAAGAAGGACTTGGCAAGACTATGTAGAGAGGAAGACCCCTGATCAGACTTATCAGATGTATTCATCTTAAGCTGCCAGGACACCATAAATTAGAAATGTGGACCCATCATACATCCCATAGGAAAATTAAAGGAAAGTTTCTTTGATGGCTTGAAAACCGAGACTACGAACACATGCACACACGTCTGTTTATGTCTTTTCACAGGCCATACTCTGGTTCCATGGTCAGGTGTGCAGACTAACTCTGTATCTGCGCCGCGGATGGCAGTGAGCTTGCTTATGCCTCTATGATTGCACCACGGTTGTCAGAGACCCTCTGCCAACCTCGGCATCCATTTCTGCATGTGGTAGATGCTTCTTGTCACCTGCTAGCCAGCGTAGGGGGCTGAACAGACCATGGACCCTCTGGTGAAGAATAGAGAATCGGCCGAGACAAAGAGTAGTGTGGGGAGTGACTACTCCTTTATTCTGACTTCAATTTGGAAGACATCTGAGCCTCTTTCATCACACCCTAGTGCTGAACCTCCTTCAATCCTGACCTTCTTAGGGGACCACCATGACTTGAACCCACTTCCCCTCACTTGGAAAAATCTCAATTCAGAAAAATGCTCAATCTGGAACAATGTTGCTAACAGCCATTTGTCCCTGGGGAGAATGAGGGGCCTCAAGGATGCTTCTGGCTTTCTGTGACAGCTGAGCTGTTTTCCTTTCTTTCACACAGATTTGTCCTGGGGCTGTTCTTTGTCCTGTGTGACTCTCTTGCCACACCCGTATCGAAGTCAGGATGACTCCTCAGAACTGCTTTGGCGTGCTACAAACACATTGCTGCATCTCTTTTAGAGCCTGCCAAATGTGGGGCAGTGGGCATGTCTAAGTGGCATCCCTTTTTTTCCAAGATGTAGCATTGCTCTATATATAGGGCAACCTGCTCAACAGTCAGTAGCTGTGGTGGGAAGTCCAGATGAGCTTCCCTCAGATTAGGCAGATGCTCCAAATAACATGAAGGGATATTTAACTGCATGCTTATAGGAGATGGGACACAGGCACCCAACCTGTAAAAACTACCCAAAGTCCTCCTCATATTTCCATTAGAGATTTATGGCTATAAGCCATTATTTCATTATTTAATAAAACTAAGATAAACCGTGTTGATTCTGCTATAGAAATGGCAATTTAGTGGAAAAGAAGCCTTTTCACACTGTTGTTCACTATGCAATCATTTGAAAAGATAACATTTAGTGTATGTGAGTATCATTTACTGTTAAATATTTATATTGCATCTTTAGTGTGACAGATACATAGTTACATAGATGATGATGATGACAGATAGAAAGATAGATAGATAGAAAGATAGATAGATAGATACATACATACATACATACATACATGATATAGGTATATATATATATATATATATATATATATATATATATATATGGATCTATTTAATGTTGTTTGTCAACCTATTAACACTACCCTGTTGGGTAGTGGTGGCACACGCCTTTGGTCCCACCACTTGGGAGGCAGAAGCAGGCAGATCTCTGAGTTCAAGGCCAGCCTGATCTACATACAGAGTTTCAGGACAGCCAGGGATACACAAAGAGACTGTCTTGATCAATGAACAAATGAATAAACAAAAAAGACAAAAAAACCAAGGGAAGTAAGAAAGGAAGGAAAGAAGAAAGAAAGAAAGAAAGAAAGAAAGAAAGAAAGAAAGAAAGACTACCTATAACTCTAACTTGTGAGTTTAAAAGAACAAAATCAGTGCATCAATATGGAACAGAATCCAACCTTTAATCGGGAAAGTAATTTGAAGGAGAAATAAAGTACTTTGGAAAATAAATAAAAGTATCACAATAAAACAATTTGTGGTAAATGTAAGATATAAGAAGACAAGAGATGAGAGAGTAACTCTAAAGATATATGCCATTCTCCATTACGTGGGCCGCAGTGCCATGAAAGACTATCCCCTTGTTCCTTTGAGCATGCTCAGCGGGATTCCACACAGGGAGATTTCTTATCACACACAGTCAGGCCCAAGGTCATACCCCAGAGCCATTCTTCTCTGCCTCTAAAGTAATTTTCACAACTGGGTGTAGTCTGGTGTAGGCTGTTCTTCATTATTCTCTATCTCAAAAGGTCAACACATAATATGGAAACTCCTGAACTTAAAGAGACACAGCCTAGCTTTCCAGCTCTGCCCATATTAAACATCCCAAAATATCACTCATTCTTCCAACATCCAGGGCGGATATTAAGCCCAGGAGAGTTAGAATGTCCTTTAAGAAGACTTTAAAATTGTCCTAACTTAAGTCATTCAAAGCCTGCCAAGACTCAGTAAGATTTTTGCAGAACAAAATAAGAGAAATGGATGTTTTCTCTGTAATGCCATTGTCTGCAATGAGATATATCCTTCTACCCAAGCCTAACCCTTCTGAGAGTTTCCTGGCATTTAACAAAATAGAAGAGTGGGCCAAAGAGCTGGCCTTTGTTCCCTGGAAAGTGAGTATCAGTTTGAGAGTAAGAGTTTACCCAACTCCTGAGATTAAAATGTATACATAGAACAAGGTAAGACAATAGGAAACACCATTAATTATAAATTAATATGACAAAATTATATTTCTACACAGGGTTGCTACTTGGTAGAAAACTAAGAGCTTGATGCACTGACAAGATTTTGGCAACTTGACACACACTAGAGTCATTAGTAAAGACGAAATCACAGCTGAGACCATGCCCTCATCAAATGGCGCTTAGACAAGCCTGTGGAGCATTCTCCTGATTAGTGATGGGTAAAAGGAGTGGCGGGCCACTTCCCACCACCCGGTTCTTGGCTAGCTTTACACAGAAACTGTATTCATTTAAACACTGCCTGGCCCATTAATTCTAGCATCTTATTGGCTAAGTCTCACATATTGATTCAACCCATTTCTAATAATCTGTATCTCACCACAAGCTCGTGGCTTACCAGGAAAGATTCAGCATGTCTGATCTGGCAGCTTCATGGCGGGCAGCTCTCTGACCCTGCTTTCTTCCTCCCAGAATTCAGTTCGGTGGTTTTGGGTGTCATAAGAAAGCAGGATGAGCAAGCCTCAAGGAACAAGCAAATAAGCATCACCCCTCCATGGCCTTGGCTTCATTCCTGTCTCCAGGTTCCTGCCTTTTAGCTCTTGATTTAACTTCCCTCAGAGGTGGAGTGTGACCTGAGCGGGTAATATGAAATACCCTTCTCCTTCTAGAGTTGTTTGCGGTCAAGGTGTTTTATCACAACGATGGAAACCCTAACAGAGACACCTGGTATGCATGTTACTGCCCAAGACTGATTTATTGCAGTCCAGAGACCACAACTTGAAGACTCCAAAGATGGATAAAGAACTTGGCAGAGTGGTAGAGTCCTTGTATACCAGCTACATGGATTAGACACCATGTCTAAGGAAGAAATATGAATAAAATAACATGAAGAAAGTTTATATAAGGTATTGTTTAGTTTTTGTTTAAATTTCTTTATGAACACAACAATACTAGTTTTATTTAAGGTGACTATAAATGGCAGATTTGCTGGCACTATTAACAGTATCACCTTATAAAATACATGATTTTTAAAAACTTTGGCCTAATTACAAAAGTTACCTGAACTCTGTTACCCAATAGACTATGCAAGAGTTGATAGATTTTGACCATGGTTTTATGTACACACACACACACACACACACACACACACACAGAGAGAGAGAGAGAGAGAGAGAGAGAGAGAGAGAGAGAGAGAGAGAGAGAGAGAGAGAGAATTATTCCCCCTTTTCAACAAGGCTTTTGAATACACAAAGAACACAATTGCCTTCCATAAGTAAACAGCAACAGGTAACAAAATCCACAAATAGCAGGCCATTCTCAATGTCAAAAACCACTTGGTCTAGAGTCTATCCCATAAGAACATGGGGCTGTGAAAAGTCAGGTGTCTCCTCTCTCTCTCACATCCAGTGGAGTGTCTAGCACACATCAAACCTTAATAACAGCTGAACTGTATGTTCTCTAAAAGTACGTACTTCTGTGATCACATCTATCATAGCAGATAGTGGGATTTATTAAACACATGAAATGCAAAAGGATTGTTGGGTGACTGAACTAACCAACACGTTTTCATTTATTTTTTAAATTTTATTTATTTGTGTGTTTGTTCATGTATGTGTGTGTGCATGGATATGGGCACCTGTGTGCGTAAATGTGAGACATAGACATTGGCTGTGTTTCTCATTTTCTTTCTATTTTATTTTTAATAAATATGACAATTTTATTGTAATATTATTTTTAACTTTTTTCTATTTTTCTTTGATGGAAGATATATTTTTTCATGCAACATATTTTGATTACAGTTTTCCCTCCCCTAACTTCTCCCAGGTCCTTTCCATCTCCCCTCCCATCTTAATCCACATTCTTTCTCTCATTAGAAAGCAAACCAGCATCTAAAGAAGAAGAAGAAAATAGTACAAAACAAAATCAAACAAAACTGTAATAGGGCAGAAAAACTAAAAAAAAGGAAGGGAAAAAAAGCCAAAGATAACGCACATTATACACATTTAGGTGCAGAAACACACACGTTCAAACACACAAAAAATCCCATAAAAACACACTTTGAAAACCATACTATGTATGTGAAGGATCTGTGGAGTGAGGGAAAAGGAAGTGGTAGAACTCCTATCTGAGGAATATTATGTGATGAACTGGAGATGGTGTGAGTCAGTACACAGAGACAGATACATTAACAGCTTTAGCACGGTTGGACTAGGTGGAGGATGTCCCCTCTACGTGCTCCTCTTCTCTCTTCTACTCACTCTCCTTTGGGCACTCTATAAAATCATTTCTATGCCCTCCCAGCATTCTTTATATGCTGTCCCCACTGTACTTTACAACTAGATTCATCTCTCCACATCCCATCATTTCCCTATAGCTCACAGAACCAGAACCACTCACCTCGTCCTCACTTGCTAATTCATCGCCTGAAAATCTTATGCCTAATGTCAATGATGCTGACTCCCTACATGGCATAGCAGAGTGTGTGTTTGTGTTAGAACAAAGACACCACAGCTAGGACCTGTAGCCACTAAATAACTACTTTCCTCATCCTAGTGGTAAGCTGGGTAAATACCCTTAGAAGCATCCTCAATTATAATTTTGTAGTTTTTACATCATCTCTGATGATGTTATTTGTGGTCCTAAACCAATGCATCTCAAAGATAAATGTATGTGCCACCCAACAATCCACCAATTAACTGAGCAGAATTGGAATGGAGCTGTAGAGTCCACATTCCCAACCCATTAGGAAAGCTTCGGTGCTTCTGCTTCAACATGCCTTCAGAAGCAATTCGTTGAACTATAGCTATCCAGTTCTCACGTTGGTAAAACAACATCTGTTCTTCCCAACTCTGTTTATTCTATTAATCAGCTAGTTGTGTCTTCTTGTTCATATTGCCCTGTCTGATACGGTCTCATCTTTTCTGGAATCCTGCTCATTACAGCTAAAACATTGGAACATCTTTCTCAATCTAATCTCTGCCAATAGGTGATCTGCATAGTTCTGCTACCTCTTACAAAATCAGGCACACCTAATATTATAGCCGCTTTCTACATGGTGTATATGTTGCCTTTCTCTGGTTTTAAGTCTCTTTATGAAACAAATGCCAGCGACTACTTTTAACTACAGAGAAAAAGGAAGTTCCAGGGGAGGGAGGGAGGGAGGGGTACAGACATCCTAGTGTTACAGCAACCAAACTGAGTACATCTGACCTCAACACATTTTCTTTTATTACACCTGGCAAGAATTATAACAATGCATGGATATATCGTCAGAACACCACACCTGACAGACTGCTAGATTTCTATCTTTGTTTACATTTGGTAATGTCCACACAGCATGCTTAATGTTAAAGCATTGGAAGAAAGCCCAGATACAATAGTCTCTCTTTATGCAGAGTTTAAGCAGTTAGGGTATATTTAAAGAAGGGGAGAGAGTGATCTGCTTGGGAGAATAAGCATCTTCATTTAACCTACAGAACTGGAAATTTGTCTTATTAACTCTCATGAGCCCAGAAGAATTGAAACAAGCCCAGCAGTATACCATTTTCAAGTAACCCTTGAAATCACTGGGTCCTGGTCTCTTTTTATCTGGAACATCTTATAAAGACAAGAATCATGTCATTTATTTTTAACATAATTTTAGTTATATCTAAGAAAATAAAATTAACTTTATTAATTTTATTGATCAAGTCAACCTATGATTTACAAACCATGGAAAATATATTGTACTCAGATTTTCTCTTTACTCTATAATCTGTATCTTTAGCAATACATTTGATATCTTAGAATTAAAGAGGCATTCCAATGCATAGCTTGTATAATAACACACATCACTGTATCTAATTTCAATCAGCAAAGGTAAAAAATTTTATGTCATATTTCAATCATTCACCAAGCTCACTTTGGTTGTCAAATTCCTTGTAACTTAGGTTATTTTGGTTCCAGAATCATTTATGATCCCCATAAATCTAATTATTTTCTTCCGACTTACATAATCATAAACATTCATCTGCATTTAGCTCCCTAACACATAATAGTAAAACTTCAAGTCTGACATTGACAGCTACAAACTTAGAAAGCCTACACCTTGTATTTATCTTGTATGGAGGGTAATATATTTAAGAATTATTTGCAAGTAAACTTACTTGTGATCTTGAATGCCCACCTATGTATTTACCAAGTTCTTTTTTTAAAAAAAAAATATCTATTTATTTATTTATTTATTTATTATGTATACAATATTCTGTCTGTGTGTATGCCTGCAGGCCAGAAGAGGGCACCAGACCCCATTACAGATGGTTGTGAGCCACCATGTGGTTGCTGGGAGTTGAACTCAGGACCTTTGGAAGAGCAGGCAATGCTCTTAACCTCTGAGCCATCTCAGCCACTTTACCAAGTTCTTAAATCAAGATATCTACTTTTGTGACAGAGGGATCTCCCAATTTGGAGCTGTTGCTCCAACAACTCCCATGTGCTGTAAGCTATGCCAGCTCTAATGCAGTAAGGTCTTCATAGATGCTGCTCTTTAACTTAGGATTTAACTTAGGAGATAGTGCTGCTTTGGGCAACTTTGAATGAATACGTTCTCCACTGGAACTTAATGTCTCCGTGTCTGTGGGTCCCACACGGAGTAAATATAGGGTTGGAGACAATAAAGGCTCTGGGAGCCAGCCTAGGACTCCCTGTGAAGAACAAAAGACCATGCTGCATACTCCATTGCATTTTCCCCCCAATCATGTTTAAATATGGTGCTCTCATAATGGCCCTGAGGTCAACAGAGTAGGAGACACTTTGTCCAATCACCTCGGGGGGTACCCGAGCCCCTATGCTTTGCCCAATAAACAAAGCAGGGCAGATGGAATGTTAATTCTCTATGGGCTAAACTTGAGTTTTTCCTACTATCTCAGACTTTAGGATACAAAGAGGCTAGGAAGAAGCTAATGATATGGCAATTAATAACAAAGAATAGCAATATACCTGAAATGACTAAATGCTGGGGAAGAAATATGGTTGTCTTAACTCATGAAATAATTACAGAAATTAATGTCTGTAGTCAGTTGAATGAGAACTTTCCCCCATGGGCTCAAGTTTGAACACTTGGCCCCCAGTTGATGCTGTGTTGCAGGTCTAGGGAGATATGGCATTGGTAAAGGAAGTACATCATTTGAGAGCATATAGGCTCATCCTATTTCCATTTTACTCTCTGTTTCCTGTATGTGGCTGAAGATGTGGTCTCTCAACTTCCTGCTCTGGATTCCTACCACCATCTCTCCCACACCATTAGGGTTTCTCCTTCTAAATCATAAACCAAATAAAAAAACCTTTCCTCCCATAAGGTACATTTGTCATAGTGTTTTATCGCAGCAACGGAAAGGTAACTAATACAGACTAAGCATTAACTGAGAACATACTGAAAACAAAGAACACAAAGGAGTCAACAGAATCATGGAATCCTCCAGTGTCTTGAAACTTCAGTGTACTTTTCTTACTGTATTCAGTGTCTCAGAAACTTTAACACCATGTATAAAATGATATTTCAGAACTGATAGTTAATAAAACATGTTCAGATTGTGTTGCTTCAAGTAAATTATTTTTAACTGTTTCCTGAAGTGCTGATCACAGTGGAATCTTAACAAAATACAGAACATTAGATGGGAGGTAATATGTCAAAGAATTTAGGAATGTAAACTTATATATTGTATTGAAACATTCTCAGTGGCCTATTTCTGACTCATACGATGAGGCTAGCATTAGTTAGTAGCATACTGATGAATGCAAACTCTTGCATTTGAATGGCATTATCTCATATATGCTTACTATTAGTTCTATTAACATTTTTATCGCTGTGTGGAAACACTCACAGAAATGAAACTGGTGAAGAAAACGCTTTATTCAGGTTATGGGTAACAGTCCATAATTATGAGGACAATACCGAGAACTCAAGACCAGAATCTGAAGACAGAAACTGAAGTAGAGGTCATGAGGAAATGCCACTCACTACCTTAATTTCTCTGGCTTGCCCAGATTTTTTTCTTCCTCCTTATCCTTTTTCTCCTTCGTCTTCCCCCTACTTACTGAAAATAGATTTTCTCATACAACATATCCTGATGATAGTTTCCCCTCCCTCTACTCCTCTCAGTTCCTTCCCACCTCTCTTCACCACCGGATCCTGACCCACTCCCTGTCTCTCATTAGAAAAGAACAAGCTTCTAAGGGATAATAAGCAAACATGACAAAATAAAATACAATGAAATATAACAAAAGCCATCATATTAAAGGTTGACAAGCCAATCCAACCAACTCTTAGAGGAGAGTTCTAAGAGTAGGCACAAGGATCAAAATACATAAAAGCTCTAACATATGCACAGGACCCGAGGAAGACCTGTGTAGGTTCTGCGCTTGCACAGCTATCTTCTTTATCTAACCCAGGACTGCATTCTCGAAAATGCCCCTCTCTACAAAGGTCTGGGAACTTCTACATCAATTACCAATTAAGAAAATACCTCCAGACATACCCACAGGCCAATCTGATGAAAACAATTATTTAATGAAGTCTACCTCTTATCAAGTAGTCAAGCTGGCAAGTGAAGCTAAATATGGCCCTACACCCATTGTCAACTTTGATATACAAACACATCCCTTCAAACCATAAACTTCACCTTCTTCTTTATCTCCAAGATAACGTTAAAATAATATCAAAATATAAAATGCGGTACAACATTAAGAGTCCCGTGATTCTTTTTTAATTGTATTTTCAGTTATGATGATTTATAACCCAGATTTTCTCTAGGAAATCCAAATCTCTTCACTGTTGGCTTCTGTGAAATCAGATAATAAGTTAAATACGTAGCTACTCTAAGAGGGAAGGCCTAGGGCCTAAAAACAACCACACTTAAGTTAAACAAAAGTCTGTCACTGTCATTCAAATCCTGTAATTCAATGTCCAGTAAATAGAACTTATTCCAGAGCTTCTGGACTCCAAAAAACTTACACTGTCCCCAATATCCAGCCCTGCCATCCAACACACACACACACACACACACACACACACACACACACACACACACACCTTCACTCTTGGGCTTAGGCAGCTCCACATCTGCTATTATCCTTGGCAGATGTTCCAACATCTTAGTATCTCTGATATATGGAGGTCTCAGTCACAACTGAGGCTGAACCCTCCACCAATGGCTTTCCTGGCTCCCCATTTAAGAGCTCCAACCCTGATACATAGTGCCTATGCTCAGCCTCTTTCTTTGGCCTCTTTAATCTTGGGTTTTCAATTGCAACTATGGCTGTATCTTCTCCTTGCGTCTCTTCAAGTTCACTCTGACTTTGATTGGCACTATCAAGTCTTAACTGCTCTCTATGACCCCTTCAAGCCTTCAAAACCAGTATCATGTCAGGAGGTAATGTTACACATTACCAAGTTAGTTGCCAGCTTGATGTGAAGCCTTGGTCCCTGATGGGCTGTAGCTTCTTTGTGCCGACTTGGAAGAAATACTACCTGGAAGATTTCAGCTCAATGATGTTGGTCATATATTAATTATGGTTTATTTTTTTTAGGTTTGTATAAGGAGACTTTATTCTCTTTAAAGCACAGAAGGCGTCACTTCCAAATTCACATAGATACCTCCAATAGTTTCTTCTGCTCCTTTTTGAAACTTTACAAGCAAGGTCTCCATTGTCTGCATTTCTTTCAACATTCTTATCTTCCAAACTGCAACAAGCCAAGGCCCAAACCTGGAGGTAAGAAATGAAGCAAAGACCACAGAGAAGCACTGCTTACTGGGTTGCATTGTCTGGCTTGCTCAAGCTATGTCTCTTATACAAA
The DNA here is from genome assembly GCF_903992535.2 of Arvicola amphibius. NCBI lineage: Eukaryota > Metazoa > Chordata > Mammalia > Rodentia > Cricetidae > Arvicola > Arvicola amphibius. Next base: position 41,522,420 of record NC_052051.1, on the reverse strand, counting down.
CCAGGACTACCTACCCAAGATTGGGATGGCTCTTCCCAAAGTAATCTGGCCCTCCAAAATGAACTAGCAATTGGGAAACTTGTACATAGCCATGTCCACAGGTCGATCTAATGGAAGCAATGCCTCAATTATTTTCCTTCTTCCCAGGTAGGTCAGTCTGACAACTGAAGCTAACTATAGTGGCATTATGCATATATATATATATATATATATATATATATATATATATATATATATTCTTCCTAATATCCTTGACTTCCTTCCATGTGCTTCTTGGATTCAGCATTCCCACTATAGAAGAGAAAAGTGGGGAGGGAAAGGCAGACTGCAGGGAAATCATGAGCTCATCACTCCACTGTACAGTTAGAACTTTGTCAGATAAGGAGCATTGAGAACCAGTCAGAATCCTCTATGTTTCTTCTGCACATGAACCAAGAAGTAAGGCCTAGTCTAATCTCAAGGAGAATTAAACCTTGAATAGTGCTGAGGAAAGAAAGCAACTTCACATTTCCTGGTTATAAATAGCAGTTCCCTCCAAGGACACTTTTCAAAAGAGAAGAAAAGAAAATGAAGGGGAGGAGGGAGGAAGGGAGATCAAGCAGGTTTTGAGGAGTAGCAGGGGTGTCGTGAGAAAACATCAGTGGAACAGTTTAAATTGCAGTTATTGATGATCCTGGCAGCTTGCTCAAAGATGTACTGTCCAAGTCCAGCTGACCTCTTGGTTAGCTGCAAGAAAAAAACACTATAGTAACAACAGACTTGCTAGAGCAAGATCTACTGCTCCCAGATTGTCTGAAATGGCCCCTCTCTACCCTTTCCCTTTTGATCTTCCCTCCATTATTCATTGATAATCATCTGTTAACTGTGCTTCATTGTAAGATGTTAGGAGGTAGAGAATTAGTTTACTGAGTTCTGTGTCCATGGGGCCTTCAGTGGTTAAGCATATTGCAAAAGCTACCCACCTGGCAACAGAGGAACATACATTTGAACCTTGGCAGTCTTATAAGTCATAGGCTGTCCTCCCCAGGGGTATAATATCTATGGACCTGTAGTACCAGTATACCTATAGTGAGAATACAAGAGGAAGGAGCTTTGTGTGAGAAGAAAATGGCAACAAGTATCCACTGTCATACCCCCTAACCCTAACCCATAGTCACACACCTACAATCACATACACACACACAATCTTTCTCTCTGTCTCTGTCTGTCTCTGTCTGTCTCTCTCTCTCACACACACACATACACCTTATTCATACAAAATTCTGGCTCCATATAACACTCCATCCCTCCATTTTAAGAATTGCTTTGACATTCTTCTCAGCAAGACAACTTTATGAAAAATAAGTTGTAATGATTCCCAATGTGCATAGAAGTGACACCGTGAGAGGAAAAAGGAATATCTACAGCTGAAATGGAGGCAAAATAAGTCACATAGACCTTCAACAAAGAGAAGTCCCCAACACGAGAAAAGGATACATTGCTCATTTTGTCTGGCCCTTCCGCAAATGCCCCCTTCTCCTCCTGAGCCAATTCCCAAAGCCTTTATCCCCATCCTGAAGCCCATCCAGCATCCTGTGCTCTCTGCAGCTTCCGGTGACCTTTACAGTCACCTACCTCTGTGAACCTTCTGTAGCTGCAGCAGTAGGACCTCAGATGATAGCTTTAGTCTTCAATTCTTAAAATACGGCATATGCTTGATAAATATTTATAGACAATAGAAATCCGAGGCCTGCGCTCAGTGGTCTTCTAGCTAATTGAGTAACTCATCCCATATTTCTTAAACGTAAACAAAGACAAGTCGGCAGGAACCAACCAGAACTATGTGGCCAAATCTATTTGATGGCAAGAGTTGTTCTTTCCAAACGGAAAATTGTCTTGAATTTCTTCTGCTACTTATCCTTTCCATTCTCCATCTGTGCCAATTATTTCTTCCATTCACATACATATTCTTAGTGACCTCCAAATGGATGTCAGGAAACATTCCACAGAAGAAAAAATTGCCAAGACCTTTCCAGGTGCTGCAGGAGAAAAAAAAAATCTGTGTTAAAACAGAAAGACCAGCAAGCACAGGGCCACCTTCATCTTTATTCACTGGGTCTCAAACAGATGAAAACTCCTAGCAGGTAATGCCTAATACCGGAATTCAATTGGAAAACTTTGATGCACTGATCCTGCAATTACACACGTGTGCAAGGAACACACCCCATGTCCATGCATAGATCAACCTCTGAGACTTTCTTCAATCAAAGTGGCAGCTCTCTTAAAGCAAATTTAAAAACGATCTTAGTGTAGCCTGATGGGGCTCTGTAGACCTAAAACCCAAAAGTCAGGTTACTCTTCATTTAAAAATAGAGAAAATGAGCAAGCCCACTGAGATAGTGGCAAGCTGGAAATAGAATTCAGCTTCCCGAGATCTACCAGACCACAGCACACTTTATTTGGCTCCATCAAGAGACCTGGGCCCTGCTGCTTGATCTGCCCTTAGTCTGGGGTTTCTCTGGTGGAGCCTGTGTCTACTGATATAGTCCATAGTGACAAGTCTCCTTTATCTATAATGTTTAGATTTCCTGTGCCCATTAACTCACTCATAGTTCCCTTTGCCCAAGTCCTTTGAATATCAAGAACATTCACTGTCGTCTTCAAGATTAATAAAAATATTTGCATTCAAATTTTAATGATGATTTAGGACAGTCACACCTGTGTCTCTTCATGCTTCGTGTCTGCAGGGAGTCTTACAATCATTTCATTTTCCCAAGGAATGCGCTCTCTCTCTCTCTCTCTCTCTCTCTCTCTCTCTCTCTCTCTCTCTCTCTCTCTGTCTGTCTCTGTATGTGTGTGTGGTGTGTTCTGTATGTGAATGTATGTATTATGTGTATTCTGTATCTGTCTATAGATAATCACTACAATTTGAACTGAAAATTAAGCATTGCCATTTTTAATATGGATGCTTAGACTACCTTTTTTTAACTAACTCCGGGTAATCCATTTTTTTCAAGATTTATACGAAACTAGAAAAAAGACAGCCACATATTTGTGTAGAGGAGATGAAGTGTGGAAGGGTCAACTGCGTATGAAGAAGTCACAACTGTTTGTGCTGGCACCCCAGTACCCTGGAAATCTTCCCAACTACTTTCTGGACACATGGTAATGCAGAGCATTCTTCTGGTTTTCACATACTTGTCTAACCACCTGTGTATGCAATTGCCTTGGTTTTTTAACTGTGAGCTTCATCCCCGAACCAGACCTGGCACCTGCAGAAGAAAATACCAGGGGCTAAAATAGTGCAAACAGGACCACAAAACAGTGCAGTATCCTCCCACTGTGGTTCATAAGTGATGCTGTTTCAGGGTGTAAATTTCATCTCACGAGACTCCAGACAAGAGAAGAGCTAGACAAAGGAAAACATGTGATGGAATAGTATTTATATTGCGATCTCTCCAGCATTTCAGGAGGGAATGGTTTGCAGATGTATACCCTCCAATGACATTTACACATCTATTGTTTTCTTAACCTCTTTCCCCATCTTATTACAAGATTCTTTTCATGAAAAAGATTACAAACTGCCAGCGTTCTTGTGTGATAAAGAACACATGTCCTTCTGATTACAAGGGAAGACACGATGGGCTGGATGGTAGGCCAAGTGTTAATGTCAAATTGGCTTCAGAAAAGGGAATATTTTTATGATTGCTTAAGCATTGATATTTTTATAGCATAAATTCTCCTCTGCCTAAAATACAGCACTTAACCCAGCCTTTGGCTATCAAGCTGCTAATTTACACAGTCCTCTGACAGGAAACCATCTCGAGCAATGAAGGCGCAGTAGGGGAATTAGCAGAAGCCCATCTGGAGGCGAAGCTAAAGAAGGCAGTTCCTCCTTAATAATCTGTTAAAAGAGAAACACTGGAAAGATCGATTCACATCCCTTGACCATTAGTTCCAGCAGGCCCTTTGCTTTGTTTTGGTTTTGGTTTCTTGTTTGTTTTTGGTTTCAGTTTTTTTTTTTGTTTTTTTTTTATTTTATTTTACATCTTCCCACCAATTGCCAGTAGCTTAATTCATCAACATTCTTTAAGCATCATTGTGAGTTTCTTAGATATTAAAATAATGCGGAGTCCACAGTCTGTGGGAAAGGACGGACGCCTGTGTTTGACACACGCTTCCTATGAGTTCTACCCCTCCTCAATATTGAATGACACCTGAACAGGTGGCCATTTCATTATTTCTTTTATTTTTGAGTGTATAATGATATCATTTCACCCTTCCCTTTCCGTCTTCCCTACCCTTTTGTTGTTGGGAGCAGTGAGACCCCAGATCTGGAATTTCTTGTAATCCCCTGATCTGAGTGCCTACAGCTGCTCTGGGCACGAGACCTTCAGGAGTTCCTGATGGCAGGAGAGTGGTTTCTGGTGGGTTTGGCTGGGGCGTGGCTATCTCTATATAATCTGCCCCTGAACACATTAAAGGGGGCATTCTTGGGGAATTCAAAGATGACCCATGTCGTTGTCTCTCTGTCTGTGTGTGTGTGTGTGTGTTTGTGTGTTTCAACCTCCAGCCCCTTGCCCAAAGCTCGGTAACAGGGTTCAAGCGCACCGAACGCAGACATGGGGGCGCAGTGCGCAGCATTTTGTGGTGTTGCTATTTTCATTTCTAGGGCTCTTTCTTAAAATAATCATCCTCTAGGAACCAATACTGAACAAATAAAGAAGCAATAAAGTGTGATTATAAGTAACTCCCATGCAGGTATGCGAAGGCCTTCTTACCTCCTCCAGTTCCACGTTCTTTCTGCTTCCTTGTTTTTTCTTCAAGTCACACCTCTCCATTGGAGCTCTTGTGTGTAGAAGAATAGGTAGGAAGAGATAGATTGCTTGGCGGATACATAAAATAAAACACAATAGGTTAGGGTCCACCTAGTATAATACTTGACTTAAATGGTAAGTGACTATCAGAACAGCACAAAGGGAGAAAATAAGTAAATGAAACTAAACTAAGCAGCACATGAACTAAAGAGATGGGTCACGCATCTCACCAGCACCTCACCAGGGCTTCCTGAGGGCCACTGAGATGTGGTTATAAACCCAGTTTTATTTTCAGAGAAAATCTATAGAAAATAAAAAGAGCAAAGCAGAAAATTAAAAGGAAAAAAACTGTAATATTAAAATAATGTTCTGATATTCTTAAAAAGATTAAATGCGTTTGCTAAAATGTCTACTTATAAACCTATAAGGTTAAATGAGATTAGCTATAGCTGTGTCCTTTAGATTCTAGTTCCTTCAATTCCCAGTATCAGATTGTGTTTTAGTTCAACAAAAGATGAGCTACTCTGAGTATAAGAAATTATTAATGGAAAGCATTTCAGTAGTGGATATTAATTATTTAATTGTACGTAACGATTTCTTTGAAACTAGTAGCTAATATGAAATCCATTTAAATATCAACAGTGAAATTGTTAAGTATGCTCTAGACTATTTATAAAGTGTCATAGGATGTAGCCATTAGAAGAATATGAAAAATTACCATGTATGCATGTAAATATATGTGTAATTTTCTATTCATATATATTTTATAACTATAGAAGCCAATGATCAGATTATCAAAAGATCAATAATTTTTTGATAAGGGAAAGTATAGAAGAAAGAACATTAAGAGGTTCCTTTTTTAAAAAAAGAAAGATTAAGATGAACACATACTCATAAAGGTGTATTTTCCTTTAGGGAATTCTCTGCAGTATGAGAAGGTTGTGCCTGCTGGAATAATGAGATAATTACCAGCCACGCTTCAATTTCCTTCCCATGCAAAAAGATACCTCTCACCGTTTCTGCAGGTAGAGCCCAGTTGTTTGGCAAGATCTAGCCAAGAAGGCTGTACCAGAAGCTAATTATGTCAGTTTCAGGTTTCAACGACTAAGAACTCAGTCTTTCTTCCCCATCCATCCCAGATTTGTGTAGCTGATTGCCTCAAGTCTGCCCTTGAGTCTGAGGAAAGCTGAGAAAGAGCAGAGACACAGGGAGAAAACCCGAATCACTGAGAGGGCACAGAAAGGCCCTCAGGAAGCTAACATGTTCTATATGACACTATGTTGAGACAAAGAAATACTGCATATTACAGTAATGATGGTAAGATATACAATTGTTAGAGCAACCAGCCTTAAGGACTCCACGAAGAAATCCTTTTACATTTTATAGCATGCTGCATCAGCTAATAAAACAGGGAAATTATAAATGGCATATGAGGCACAGACTAAACCATGTTCATTCAGATGTAAAAGTCACTAGAAGAAATTTCATTCTATAAGCAGCAATTTGTTTAATTTTGTGACAATTGTAAAGAGAAGAGGAGAAGAGAAAAGAAAAAAACTATAATGTGTGTATGCTATACTACAGTGTTGCCGGAATTCTAATTGGTCTTAATAATAAAATCCCTGAGTCAGATATAGAGGTAAATGCTGAAAGATCAGAGACACAGAGCAGCCAGCCCTTGGTTCTTACCTCGACCAAATCCGCAGACCAAATGGGCAATCCTGTCTCTAAGAATCTTTAGACTGAATGCCGCACACTCCTGCCTCTGCTCTACCATATCCCTTCCTGTGTGCGCCTTCCAAGTGCTGGAATTAAAGGCGTCAACTGGGTCAATCACGTGTAGCCCAGGCTAGCCTTGAACTCACAGAGATCCGTCTGCCTCTGCCTCTGCCTCTGCCTCTGCCTCTGCCTCTGCCTCTGCCTCTGCCTCTGCCTCTGCCTCTGCCTCTGCCTCCCAAGTGCTGGTATTAAAGATGTGTGGCCCCACTGCCTGGCCTCTATGGCTAAGTAGTGGCTAGCTCCATACTCTGATCTTTATTTGTTAGATCACAGACAAAATATCACACTGCAGTACACATTTTAAGATCATATTTTAGGATTTAACATATTCATTTTAATTTAAATATGTTTTAATTTTAAAAAGTAAAGCAACAGCTAAAAATATGCACATCTATGCTCTATTGGTCAGAGTTGTGCATTTCCAGGTATAAATATAAATGTCCCTCTTCTCTCTATTCAGATTGTGTCAAGCATTTCTTTACTTAATCTAACCAGTGTGATATTCTTCGAGTCATATTTTTAGATTGTTGATTAACATTTGATAATTCCATTTAACATTAGTGAGATATATCAAGAATTATTACAATTTCTATTTGATGGTCTCCCCATCGAGTACAGATAGACAACAAATATCAACTAAAGGATGACAGTTAATGTCCTTCAGTCAGATGCTTAAAGAATTCTTTTTTTATCACAATCCCAGAGAACCTAGACAACAATGAGGACCCTAAGAGAGACATATGTGGATCTAATCTTTATGGGAAGTAAAAAAAGACAAGATCTGAGTAAATTGGGAGCATAGGAACCATGGGAAGGGGTTGAAGTGAAAAAGAGAGGAAGGGAGGGGAACAGAGAAAAATGTATAGCTCAATAAAATCAATTAAAAAAAGAATGATTTTGTTTCTATACAGAAAGCTAACCACAGAAACATTGGTGCTCCAGTCTCATAGTGTACAGAAAGCCAACACAACTATAATTAACACTCTTCAAAAATAGATCTTGTGGCTGAATGGCCTCAGCTTTGAGCTTATTCTAATATAGAACTCTGAAAGGCAAACCATACATTACCCATTTATTTTTCTTTGGTGAATTCTGAATTCACAGATGGCACAGATATTTTAGAATTCTTAGCGAAAGCAGCTCCATTTGTGATTTTTGTCTTGGAAGTCTGCTCCGTGGTTAAACCACACTTTGTATACTTCCAGTGCCGGACACACGATCTGGGCGAACCGAGGCAACGGGCAGCCACAGGAAGCAGCATCCAGGCTGCAGGAAGCTGTGCCAGAAGGCTGTGAATGGCCATTTTACAGGTCACGAAGAAAACTGGGAGCCGAATCAACCAGAACAGCATTCGGTGAGTAGGAAAAGCAAGTACTTCCGGAATGCTCGTGGTGAACCAATATGGGCCTCAAAAGAGACTTATTCTCAAGGAACACGAAAGAGAAATGCCATGGTAAAACCTTCTGTAGGCAAAAAGAGAATTGGGAAAGGATTACATCATCTTTGGGAAAACACATAGTTTGCTCTGATAAGTAGCTATTGACTTGCAAAGCTTTGTTCTGCTCTCTCTTACACCCCCTCAAACACTAGGATAAGCCTGTGGCTTTTTCATAGTATAAGTGGTAACGCATTTTTTATTCTCCATCATCATGTGTCTGAACTGCAGATTTAGAAAGAGATTTAGTGAATATTCTTGAGCCAATTTGAAATTCTTTTCTAAGACAAAAAGAAAGTTATCAACATTCTTATAAATATTTACCAACACTTGGAAAAAAGAAACATAAGAAATTATGGCCACGCGAGCAAGTTAATCTTCGTTAATCTAAATTAATCTGGAAAAACTATGAAAGAAAAGCATCAGAACGTTGTCTAGCAGCTTCATTCTTAAAGTATATGGATCTAAACTTGTCCTACTGATGCGTGTGGATGAGCGGCTTCCAGACACGGGGCGGAGAAGCAAATGAGATGAGCTGCGATATGCAGGAAAGTCCCTGAGCTGTGAAGACAACAATTATGTTTAGGGAAACAGATTCATTTTGCAGAGCAGAATAACGTGGATGAAAGAAGTTCCATGGGGTTTTACCACCAAGCACGGAGGGTTCCTGGAGCTTGTCACTAAACACAGAGTTGAACTTGCTTGATGCTTGCTAAATTATTTACAGGGAGGTTTTTAATACCATAAAACAGATATTGTGATTTTAACTGATAGGTTGAGTCCTGGACGCCAAAATTATGTCACTATTGACTTGAAGTATTTTCACCCAAGTGCTTAAGCAATGTTTAAGAAAAATTTTGAGACAGCATAAAAGGAACATGTTTTAAGCCCAAATTTCCTCCATTGTTATTGGCTATGTCAAGACATGCCAACTGCTGTTTGTTACATACAGAGAAATTATTTAAAAATTTAGTTTTTGAAATATTAAGAATGTGAGAAATTTGGGGATAATTTCTCTCTTGTTTTTACTGAAACAGTAGGGTTCTGGGGGTAAAATTATTAAAAACCATATACTATTGATACAGTTGCATTGATTTAGTATAAAATAATTGGAATGCTTACATTAGAGCATCACATAACACAGCTCATTCCTAATTATAGAGATAATTGTGATCTTACACTGGAAGGATATGGAACAGGGAAACAGTTGGTCCGCCCAAAACATTTGCAGTTTTAAGAGCCTAATCTATGTTCTTCATCAGGATAAGCGCACCCTGCTTCTTTTCCTAAAATGACCATGACTTCCCTTCTCTTCCAGTGGGTTCAGTTAAAAAAAAAAATCATTCTCCAGCATTGTATCAGATATTTTTCTATTTCTAGAAAAGGTGAACTACTTTATATTGTAAAAAAAGAAAAATAAATTGAACTCTGTATAATTTCAAAATTAAAAAGAAAGTATAAGTAGTTTGACATTTATATAAAAAAGAAAGATTACTAAAAAGTGTATAATATGTATCCGTAGGAGAATAGTTAAAGATCATCATGTTAAATTTTATAATATATATTTATGTAGCATGATACTTAAATGGAAGTTGTCTTTTGTAGCCTCCCAGATTGGTTGAAGGATCCCTCAGTTCCATGCATGCTAAAGAGACTTGTAGGAGACATCATCATGTTTACACAAATCTATACATACACTCCAATATACTTTAATCATCTCTGGATTACTTACAGTACTTAGTACAATGCAAATATTTGTACAATTATTAAAATACAGTACTATTTGTTTATGAAATAAAAATTACCCTTATATATTCAATATATACATTGTTAAACCTATGGATACCGAAACTTAGAGGGAGCAGTAAGTTTACTTATTAATCCATATATATGGTATATATGCATCAATTTGGGTTTCAAAAACAAATAGATTATTGAAAAATATAGTCACAAAATTATAAAATAAAAATGCATGCAAATTTTAAGATAGGGTAAGAGTAGATATTATTTATAAATGCATTATGAATCTAGGAAAAATACTAAAACACAGACTGGAAAATACACAAATTCTTTATGATGGTTGCTCCTGATAGAAGGATATGGGACAGAAAAGTAGAAGTTTAAATGTCCTAATCCTTTTTATATTCAAGTAAGTTTGTGCATCCAGGATTTATTTATTTACCATGTATATTAATCATGTATATTTATTCTGACTACTTTTATGTCTGCAGACCAGAAGAGGGCACCAGACCTCATTTCAGATGATTATGAGCCACCATGTGGTTGTTGGGAATTGAACTCAGGCCTTCTGAAGAGCAGCCAGTGCTCTTGGCCACTGACCAATCTCTCCTGCTTCATAAATGCCTTAACTATTTGACTTAAACAAATAAGAAAAAAGCAGAAAACTGTCTGGTATGAACTTTGGTAAGATCTAGACATGCATTTTTGTTTCACTCACTATTTACTGTGGCCTTCTGTGTTTCTAAATTTTTAGCATAAAACACAAACAATTAATGTTTTGAAGTTTTGATATTTTCATGAACTCATGTACACACCCAGAATGGTTACTTGTTGCATACAGCTTAGATTTGAAGAACACAGATCTGATTGATTAATGGACCCTAGATCATGGAGTCACAGAACCAACAGCTCACAGTTGTAAAATAAATAAATAAATAAATAAAAATAAAAAATAAAAAAAATTAAAAAAAGATGTGGTTGCTGCCTTCATTATTTCATCAAAACTCAGTGAACGTTACAGTATAATTTGTTTGGCAGTCACAAGTACTTTGAGGTACTTACACATTCAATGAGAACGGTATTAGGACACAGCAGCCCCCACTAGACCACGTTATACCATGCTAAAACCTAGCTAAGAAAATGCTGCACCTTAGATTTGCACACTCTTTCTATCATGCCTATACTCCAGGCAAATGTAATGGCATCTGAAATTTAATCTCTGTTCATAACTTAAACTTTGGAATACATTGAGGGGGTTGCAATAAGTCACAGGATTCTTAAGACTCTGTGGAGGAGAAGTATATACAAACCACAAACAGAGTAGAAACAAGAGAGATTCTGGACAGCTTTCTGGGGACCACACCCACAATCTGTACATGGAAATGCATCTGTGTCATTTGGATCACAAGAAGTGTGTAACATCAAGTGAGAAGAGTTCCTCTGACTTAACTTTATCTCCTGTGTGGTAATGTACAGATAATAACCATATTCTTCCTTTTCTAAAATTATTTTCCTTTTCTGGCTTATAAAGATTTTACCTCAGAACCTGATGTTTAGGTGGGACTAAAAGCTCTCTCTACTAACACATTTACCAAATATGCATTTAGGACAATTTGTAAATGTCTTTTGGGATAGAAAGAAAAAATGTCTTTGAGTGCGGTCAAGTGTAAAGTTGTACTAGTGTGAACTGACCTGTGTAATGCAAATATACCTACTATGTATTTCACACAATGAAAATGCACAAGAGATTTTCTAAAGTCCAAGTATTAGGAAATAAAAGAAATCAACAATAAATATCAAATATCTTCATGAGTCAGCACTGTACTAGATGGATTGTATATATAATATATATTATTTAGCAAAACCTTAAGAATGGAAAACAAAATAGTAATCAGGAATTTCATAAAATAGTTTCCACAGCTGGTAGAGAAAGGAGACTTCAAACCAATCTGGCTTCAGAGAGAGTTCTTAAACTTGAAAATCCTTTGCAAGGTTGTCTGTGACCTCCTGCATACTAAAATTGACATTTAGGAATTATTGCTGCTGAGCACTCACTGGAGGTATCAAATCATGACAAGTTACGACATAGCTGTCACTGTTTATTAAGGTGACAAGTTAAGACATAGCTGTCATATTAAGGCGACAATCTATGACAGCTGTCACTATTATGGGGAACCTTTGAATGCTTTATTTATCAAGAACCTTGGGCTCCTGTTTAGGTAGACAAAGATGGGAGACCAAAGGCCACTGAAAGATGCTTCTAAGTTTTCATGGGGTCCCCCATAATCAATGGGAGACAAATTGAAGAAATGAATTCATTTCCTACAGTAACTGAAATAAATGAGTTGTGCCTTCACATGTTACTTACACCGTTTTTATTCTTGATATCTAAAAAAATACCAAGGAGAGGAAAAGAGTGGGAAATTGGGTGTTGGGTGGGTAGGGAGTAAAAGGACATTTTGAAGGAAATGGGAGAGGGAAAAGAATATTACCAAAATACAGCATATGATTTTATATAAAATATATAAAATATATATTATATATTTTTATATAATAAAATATAGTAATAAAAATTACAATAATTTTCAGTGGAAAAGCTCGTCACCTGTGTTTTTAAAGTCCATGTGTTTCATTTACGTATTAATTCATGAGAATCAGAGGCCAGGATCTATATACCTGGCACAGGGTTTCCTTCTAACCCCCATGGGCACTCAGTGGTATTGTCATCGGATTGCTTCATCATTCACAACCACTTTCTGTTTGACAGCAGCTATTATCAGGTCAACGTGTTTTGGTGTTCTGTCCCATGGCTTGCAGTCCTTCATTTGCATGGGCAATAGAGCCTTTTTGACAGCTAAACAATAAAGAACATGAAATCAGGAGTGATTCTGAAGGAATTATTCAGAAAACCAAGCTGCAATGATTTGTAGATCAGTCATGCTCCCTGAATCCAATCTTGCATGATTTAACGGTTATATGACAATCAATTAGAGCCAGGACTCCAGTACACTGGTGATTTCTACTCAACAGACGACATGACAAGAAGGGCACATGCCCTTGAACCTGCATATCAGCTCTAACAAATGTAAAGCAACCTTCATCTCTTCATAGTGTTGGGATTACATGGAGCCCACCTTTCCTTGAATATTATATTTGTATTAATACAATTATATATGATATGGAGGATTTAGATAATTTACAAGCTCTAAGATTAAAATAAAAAACAAATGAGTTGTTCTTTTAACTTCATTTATACTATTTTTTTTCTCGCCATCCAAAATTTGCAATGATATAGAAATAACATAAAAGTTGGCTGGGTAAGAAAGGGAGGAGAATCTTGGGAAACTGAGAAAGGAGAAAGAAAGAATGTAGTCAAAATAAATTACATAAAAAATCATAAAATGATAGTAATGAAAATACAATGAATTAAATAATTTTACAAAAACAATTAAAATACAAATTTCAAAATTATGTCCATTAAAGTCAAGATATTACAATCATGCAATATTGTCCTAGAGTCCAAGTTTATGTCAGAAATAGTATAAAGATTAAAAATATAAAAATAAACTTTAAATTTTAAATAAAATCAAAATATTAAACTACAAATATCCATTCAAGAGCAGTGGCTCAAATAACATTCTTCCAAATAGGAAGAACCCAATAAAACTTCCATTCGCTGTTCCTTTTAAGTTTAGTTTATCAAAATTGCAGCAAAGCACATCTTCTTGTTAATGATGTTTGTCCGTTGGTATGGCCCAGTGGCCCGTATTCTGTCAGTTATATTTTAAATAAACGCTGATTGGCCAGTAGACAGGCAGGAAGTATAGGCAGGACAACCAGACAGGAAGTAGAGGTAGGTCAAGGAGAACAGGAGAATTCTGGGAAGAAGGAAATCCTACTGGGCAGTCCTGGCCCAGCCACAGAGCAAGCAAGATATGACTGCCTCACTGAAAAAGGTACTGAGCCATATGGCTAGCATATGCTAGAATAATGAGCTAATATAAGTTATGAGTTAATAAGAAGACTGAGCTAATAGGCCAGTCAGTTTATAATTGATGTAGACCTCTGTGTGATTTCTTTGGGACTTAATGACTGCAGGAATTGGGCAGAACAAGGACCGGGTGGGACAGAAACCTCAGATAACAGTTAGTGGACTTACAGAAGTTTTCAGAGAAAGACTGTTCTGCAAAGGAATTCCCAATTTCACCTTAAAGATGTGAAATGCAGACTACACTGTATTTAATAACTCATCAACTAACAGCTAGTGAATATTTCCTCATTCAAAAGAGTGCAAAAATTTTGGGCCAGAAGTATTTTGCTGGAAGAAAAGCACTATTGGAAATGTTTTCAATAAAGAGAGTTGAAAGGTAAATCATAGGACAGTGGGACAACCAAGATATCAGTAATAAAAACAGGAACTGGAAAGGGGGCACAGCAGTTAAAAACACTTGTGACACAATCATAGTTCAGATCCCATCACGTAAGTCACAAGCCAGGCATCCCTCAAGCTCCTGCAACTCCAACTCTCAGGGATCCAATGACCTCTCTGGCCTCTGTATGCAGGGGTACAAACATCTGTACACACACGTGCACATACACTCACATAGACACATATATCCAAATAAATAAATAAGCAAATAAGTTCTTTAAGGGGGAGGGAATCTCCTAACCAGAAAGCCAGCCATCATCACTGTGGCAGTGTCAAAAGAGGATTGTTATATTTGACACCAGGCAAAGACATCTGTACATAGTTGCCCTAACCATATATATCACATGCACGAAAGACCCAAGTACCAAATATGGTACTTGAAAGTGGAACATAGTTACAGTCATATTAAATTCTCTTTTCTAAAAGTCAGCCAGTCTTTTAATCTAAAAGTTTTCTCTTCAGGAGCAATTACTTGCAGAGAGCTTAACCTGCACAGTAAAAATAAAAGATAATGCTTGGTTGGGTTTTTCTGTCTCCTAACCTTCCTCCCATTGGCTGAAAGACACTTAAGAAAATACTCAACATCCTTAGCCATCAGAGAAATGCAAATCAAAACAATACTGAGATTCTATCTTACACCTGTCAGAATGGCCAAGACCCAAAACACTGATGACAGCTTGTGCTGGAGTGGATGTGTGGTAAGGGGAACACTCCTCCACTGTTGGAGGGAGTGCAAACTGGTATAGCCTCTTTGGAAATCAGTATGGCGATTTCTGAGAAAATTAGGAAACAACATACCTCAGTACCCAGCAATACCACTTTGGGGTATATACTCAAAGGATGCTCAGTTATACCACAAAGATATGTGCTCAATTATGTTCATAGCAGCATTGTTTCTAATAGGCAGAACTTAGAAATAACCTAAATGCCCCTTGACTGAAGAATGGATAAAGAAGATGTCTTTCATTTACACAATGGAGTAATAATGACATCTAAAAATATGCAGGCAAATGGATAGAGTTAGAAAACACCACACTGATGAGATAACCCAGACCCAGAAAGACAAATATCATATGTACTCACTGATAAGTGGCTCGTATACATAAAAGCAAAGAAAAACCAGCCTGCAATTGACAAGCCTAGAGAACATAGACAGCAAAGAGGACCCTAAGAGAGGCATACATGGATCTAATCTACATGGGAAGCAGAAAAAGAAAAGTTCTCCTGAGTAAATTGGGAGTGTGGGGATCATGGGAAAGGGTACAAAGGGAGAAGCGAGGAAGGAAGGGGGCAGATAAAAATATATATAGCTCAATAAAAACAATTTTTAAAAGATTTCACTCAAATTACATTCAAGCCATTTAGAAAACAGTTTGGGTGAGTTTTAATCTGGCATTCTACTTTTGGAAACAACCCTCAAGCCATTCAGTGCTGCTACATGGCAAAACCTGCATCTCACTTTCAGAGACATTTGGTTTCTGTGCCTTGTCTCACTCCTCCAGTGTACAGTCCTCAGCTGGAATGAACCTAGCAGAAGGAGAGGGTACTTCGTCAGTAGAAACCTGGCCCTGAACTGGGATTACTGGAAGATAAACCTCTCACGGACTGGAGCTCCTAGCATTCTGGATTCAGTAGTCAGTCTTGGAAAAAGGTCCAGAGTTCCAAGAACAAGCCTGAAAGAGCAAACTGAGTCTCCATAGTCTTTCAAAAGCACTGCAAGGAAAAAAAAATGAATTTTATAGCTTTGCGGGTTTGGTAGAACAGCCTCATTTTTGCTATTCTTTATTGATTTGAAACAGTCAGACCTCATAGAAATTCAATAAAGTCAGACAGGTATTCCACCTCCAGTTGAGAATATAAACGTGCATGTCTTATTTTCAAACAAACTCCCTTAGGCAAATAGAAAATCAAGATAATAAAGTAGGCAAAAGTTTAAATGAGCCCACATGGATTAAGGAGCTATAGTGGAGATAAACCTGTGACGGACTTCAGTAGGTGTCTAAATCTCACAGTGGGGCAGCATAGGCAATGCTTTCAAGGTCTGTAGGGTAGCAACATTTAAGAGAATCAAGCATTGCTCCCAAAAATGCACACTTTCTAGCTTTTATAATGACAACATAGAAAACTTAAGGGAAACCCTGAGTGTTCCCCAAACTTCAAGGTCATATGAAAGTTCAGTACGGATAGGTGAAATGTGATTCCATCTTGGAAATTATTTCTTTTTTTCTAACACCCAGATGCTTCATTTTTAAGGAGCCGCAGTCTTCTCTGATGGCTCATTGCCCTGCCTTAATATGGTTAGGTCCTCCATGGCCAGCTACTTATGTTCAAACAGGGTTCTCTTGCTTCCTTCTGGCAACTGGTCCTTCCCTGTTCTCCTCACCTCTTTTCTTCCCCCTTTCAATCAAGCTACACCCTGCCTTGCAGACCTTTGAGGTTTTGGCTTACTTTGTGCTCTTAGCCTCAAATTCCAGTGGAACCTCTCAGCCTAAAGCGGCTATTACTGTTTCTGTAGGATGTGGTTAGTCCGGCAATCTTCAGTTACCACTTGTAGACCTCCAGAACTTGCTGTGGCAAGGGGGGAGGACCCTGGCCATTCTCTGCCTGGGATGGATGACTAAAGCAAAGCACATGACCCAAATTAGCAAAGGAAGGAACAGGGACAGATGGAAAGAATTTCCTTCAAACAAATAAAAGTTTTTTTGGACTCCTCTTTTATGATTCAACTCTTCTGTTGCTCAACTGAAAGCTGGAGGCATAGAAAAGGGAAAAGCGCCTGATGAACGGCAGAAATAATCCCCGAGAGTGCTCACCTATGCATGAAGAAAATAGAAAATTAATTTGGAATTAACAGGCCTTCCTGTAAATCTATCTCAAATGCTATTCAGTCATCGGGCCTGTGCTTTCTGTCTCACTGGGTTTCAATTTGGGTTTGCACAAAAGCATTTGTGACCACAAGACTTTTATTTTATGTGCAAACAGAATGCCCTGGTGAGTGCCCGTTTGTCTTCTGATTAGCAGCCACACAGAAATACAGCAATGCAGCTTTCCACTCAATTATACACCGAGGAAAAACTAGATCCGAAAGCTGCTACTGACCACCACAATGAACTGGGAAAGGGTGAAGGCTGGCGTTTCCAGATTGCTTTAAACTCAGGGACATTTGACAGGTCTCAATGGTTGGAAAAAAACTGTAAATTCAGTTTTCAATTATAGAGAAATCATTTCCAAATGACTGTGTTTATGAAAGAGCTCCTCAAAGCTCCTTCTGCACTCGATTCTAAGAAACAGCACCAAGAACAAGACAGGCACAGCAGTTCTCTTTCCTTCTTGCTTTTGTTTAGAGATAGGGCTCCACTGGGTCTCTTAAGCTGGTTTTGAACTCATGGAAATCCTTCTGCCTCAGTCTCTCTCATGCAATGCACTTGCAACAACACCTAGCTTTAATTAAGATTTTTTTCTCATCCAAAGTTCCCTGTCTCTGAGTCCAAATTCTTTTCTGATCAATCTCTGCAAGCTTTGTGCTCCATGGCTGGGGTCAATAAAATAGAAGGAAGCCACCTATGGCTCCTTTTGCAGTCTTTGACTCCTCTGTTAATTTTCATTTTATTTTCTCTTAAAGGTGACAACTGTACTTACTAAAGGTGTCTTTTCCTTGGCAAGATGATCTCCAGTTCCTTCTACTTCATGCCATGCCAGGCTCACAAAGCAAGTGTAACATGTTTTCCCTCATATGTGAATTTATCTGGGAAAAAAGACATGGAAGGAAAAGAGGTCCGGACCGATAGGGAATTAGAATGATGAAGAGGATGAACAGGAGGAAGGATGAGAAAGGTTAATGGCAATTGAGTAAAACACAGAATGTGCATACAGATATGTGTATACACAGTAAAACTCGTGCATAATTAACTTATATGCACAAATTGGTATATATGACAGATGATGAAAAATTAGAATAATAAATGTCTGTGCCCTTTTAATATTTTTAAACAGTCCTCTGTAGAAAATAACCCAAGGATGAATGATGTTTTAGGCTTACTGCTCCTCATGAGATAGACTGTCAGAAAGCCGGTGTCTTGTGTCCTGGTATGTGTCCTAACTTCATTTCCTGTCACTTAGACAAAATCTTGACAAAAACAGCTTAGGGGGGAAAGGGTTTATTTTAGCTCATAGTCCATCATACTAGAGAAGTCTCAGCATCAGGACCTTGAGGTAGTCAGTCACGTCCGGAAGAGAGTGCACACATGTTTGCTTTCTCTCGGTTTCCTCTCTCTACTCTTACATATTCCATGGCCCCAAACAGAGGGAGTAGTATCACTAACTTTTAGATTTGGTCTTCCTACATATTTAGCTTAATGAAAACAAGCCCCACAGATATGTTCGAACATCAACCTTATCTAGTCAATTTCTCATAAGGACTCCTCTGTGCAGGTGTTTGTAGATTTTATTTCATTAAGAATTAAAACCAGTTAGACTTGAGGTTTTTGGTTTTTTTTTTTTCAAGCAGGGTTTCTCTATAGCTTTGGAGCCTGTCTTGGAACTATTTCTTGTAGACAAGGCTGGCCTCAAAGTCGCAGAGATCTGCCTGCCTCTGCCTCCGGAATACTGGAATTAAATGCGTGTGCCACCACCACCTGCCTGGACTTGAATTTTGTGCAGGGTGATAAGATATGGATCTATTTGAATTCTTCCACTTGTCGACATCCAGTAAGAACATCACCATTTGTTAAAGATGCTTTCTTTTTTTTAAAATTGTATATCTTTTGCTTCTTTGTCAAAAATCAGGTGTTCATAGATATGTGGATTTATGTCTGAGTCTTCAATTCAATTACATTGATCAACCTGCATGTTTTAATGGAAATATCATGCAGCTTTTATTACTATAGTCCTGTAGTGGAGCTTGAATTTAGGAATGGTGATACCCCGGAAGGTCTTTTATTGGAGAGGATTATTTCTGTTATCCTAACTCCTAGCAATAGCAGATACATAGTCTGAAATGGCCATTTCCCATGACCGGATTGGTGTTTACCCCAATTGTAATCAAAGAGGCTTCATCCTTCATCCAGCAACCGATAAAAACAGATGCAGAAACCTATAGCCAAACATTAGGCAGAGTTTCAGGGAATCCTGCAGAAGAGGGGGAAGAATAATTGTAGAAGCCAGAGGGTTCAAGGAAACCACAGGAAAACTCACAGAATCAACTAACCTGGGATCATAGGGGCTCACAGACTGAACAGACAACCAGGGAGCCTGCATGGGACTGACCTAGGCTCTCTGCACATATGTGACATTTATGTAACTTGGTCCTCTTGTGGGACTCATAACAGTAGGAACAGAGGCTGTCTTTGACTATTTCATGGGCTTTGGGAATGCTACTCCTCATACTGAGTCACCTTGCTCAGCATTAATACATGGAAAGGTGCTTAGTCTTATTGCAACTTGATATGCCATGTTTTGTTGCTACTCATTGGAGACCTACCCGTTCCTAAATAGAAATGAAAGAGGAGTGGATTAGGGGGTTGGGAGCAGAGGGGGTCAGGAGAAGGACTGAGATGAGAAGAGGAAGGGGAAACTGCGGCCAGGATATAAAAGAAATAAATACACTTATTTATTTATTTATTTATTTATTTATTTATTTATTATTAATAAGCAAGGGCAACAAGAAGCTGAAGAAATCAAATGTTCAAGCCATCCTCGAGCAGTTGAGTAGCATACAAACAACAACCAAACTCCACCAACAATCATAAATTGCATGTAGAAAATCATGTACGTAGATGATTCACAGTACGTGAATTTAGGCCAGTTTATCACAGCTGGGAAAACTTTGCTTGGCCTCACCGTACTGCTCTGTGAGCACCAATCAGACTTATCAACTCTGAGTGTCCTGTAGGAACACTATCCCCTCTACTCAAAACCCACTGTCTTTCTCTAAAGTCCCACAGTGCAGACCACAGCCTGTGGACTAATAGTAGACATACTCAGTAGCCTCGGTCTAAGTTCATCTATTCAGCAAGTTCTCCAAAATATTCTGACGTCCGTAAGCATCTTAAGGTTATGGAAGCTCTGACTTTTGAACTGCTGGTCCATTGTGAAGACTTTTCTACCTTCTGATTATAGATGGCCTGCTCACCTACCCCAAGGCAAACTGCAAACCGAAGCAGACAACATTATGTAAACCATGTGCCCCTGTTAATAGTCACGTTGGAAATTCCCGAACTGTGATGGGGGTTTGTATAGACGCTGTGGTTGCCAGGCAAACAGAGGGTCCAAACCACCTCAGAAAGATTCCAAAAACACATTCTGTGTCACAGTTTCAAAACAAAGCCAGTAATATTTTAATCCCTTACCACAAGGACATGTCTAACATTGCTTGTCATGATGCCAGTTACTTAGAGAAAAAGAATCTGGGTTTTCCTGACTTTATCAGCTCATTGATATTGAAAACATAAGCTGAAATATGTATTGGATAGGGTAGCAAATGAGAACATTCCAAACAGATGTAGCTCTTCCTCCGTCACTAATGATAACTCAAGATCATTGGAAGGGTTTTAATGTCAGGCTTTCCAGAATGTTCACTTGATGATATCACCACATGCTTTGAAGATCCTTTGAAATTACTATAACATTCATTGACAAATAAACAGGACTTAAAAATATCCTTCTCCATCGTATTTGAGAATTTGTAAACTCTGCTTCAGATTCATGGGAGCTCCTCTTTGTCTTGTCTTAGAATCAGAATTGCCAATCCTATTGTCTGGGAAAATATTCCTTTTTGTATTAAGAAGTTAATGTTTATGGTAAGGACTGATATAATGACAACTCTGTACAGAAATCACAAAGTCGAAATCAATGGTGGCAGGGAGAGCTAACAATAACTGGGGTTTCCCACAAGTGGCACCAGATGTCAGAGGTACAGCACCATTGCCTTGCCCACATGTCTCCCTTGTTTGTCATTGGTCCCCAGGGCTGAGTCATAGACCGAGTAAAGACTTGAGCCCTGCCCCTCCCACTCAAGAAGGAGGCGTTCTCTAACCACAGTGGTGGAGAGAACCCCTTTTCATCTTGCAATCTCCTTTTATGGAAAATGATTTTGGCTCCCATTCTTAGAGAATTCACCATGAATTTTGCTTTTAGTATTAAGACATGTTGTAATAACTAGTGGTTTGAGTTTCTGAATCCAGGCTCCAAAATAGCCAGTTTGTTCCCTGATGCTTTAGATTCTCCTTCTTAAATTTGGCTCAGGAAGATTTATTTGACCTAAGGTGACCAAGGACACTTAGTACAAAGTGTCCATATCCTGAGAACTCATCAATCCCAGGCAATTGGGATTAGTGGTCATCCTGAATAAACCTCACTCTCATCAATAACTACCATCTGTGTCCTTAAGTTCCACTAGCAAAACCATGCCTCCTCCTAATATCATAATAATGTCCATTCTCTTTTGCTTCATGTGCCCCTGTCCTTTTTAAAAAATTTTTTCTTTATTTTACTCTCAGCTTTGTTTGCCAAAATGTGTCTCTGATAAACAGTGTGATCTAGGTAAAGGGAGATAAATTTTAATAGCATTTAAGGATTTTCAAACTAAGCTACATTGCATTTATTAATCCATCCAGGAATAAAGCAGGAGAATGCCTAGACTCCTGTGATTGGCCCTGTAAATAGAGTCTTTTTTATTGCAGTGGCATATTTTGCATTAGATTAAAATGTATTTTAGAATTTACTAGACCCACAGTTGGAAGGAGAAAGCATAAGGGTCATTTTATATTCAGGCTAAATGTTTATCTTATTTATCTACAGATAAGAGACAAATGCCTCAGAGTAAGTGTTTATATAAAAGTCAGGAGTGGAAACACCAAGTTACAAGTCAGGGGACTGCAAATTAGCCTCTGGCCCTGAAGCTAGTAAGTGACAAAATCAGGATTCAGAACTGTCTATTAAATATAGAAGCTTGTGTTCAGAAAAGAGCAGATACAAACTGTCCTGCCTATGGGTGGCAAGTACTCGGACATTGCCGAACAGATGAAGCTGTTGCTCAGAATGAACACTGTGGATGCAGGCAAAGAGTGTGTGGACAAGCCGGCAGAGTGAGATCCAGGTGTTGTGAGATCCAGGTCTGAGCAGGTATCCTGGGGAGCAGGGATATACTCAGAAGTACAGACACTTCTGGGACACAGCTAGTGATTCTGGAAGTACAATTAAAAGAATTGTAGTAAATTAAAGAAAATCTTGCATCTTCGATACTTTTAGAATTCCTTAGAAGTATTTTTTCAACTACCTTATAGCACTAATAATAATGATGATAATAAAACAAATGTTGCCAGGTGGTGGTGGCACACACCTTTAATCCCAGCACTCGGGAGGCAGAGGCAGGTCAATCTCTATTAGTTCACAGTCAGCCTGATCTAGAAGAGTAGACGAGCTAGCTCCAGGCCAGCTAGGATCGTTATACATAGAAACCCTGTCTTGAAAAAAAAAAAAAAAAGGAACAACAACAAAAAGAATGCTGACATTTTATTTTCTGTCGAGAACTGAACTGTGCCCTGAGTTTTAAATGTTTTATTTAATGCTCTCAATGGATAACCAAATAAAGTTTCAGTAAAAGCACTACCTGGAAACAGAAGATTAAAAACAGATGAATTAATAATTAATAAATACTGGCCAGAGTGTCCATAGCTGACACCCACAGCCTGGTCTATCAGAAAGGAAATTGCTCTCTTGCAGTGGTGGGTACAAACCCGAAGAAGGCCAATGCTTAAGCCCATCTATGCTGGTAAGAGCGTAGCTTGAACTCCAACTCTTCTGCTTTCAAACTCAGTCTTCCCAGAAATAGTTGTCCACAGTGTCCCTGGTACCCAAAGGGGAGGATGCTCTGGGAGTTAGCCTCTGTCAGAGGCTGAATGTTGATAAGATGAAGGAATTTGCCTGACAATTGGGAGGAAACCAGTTGGGCCCAGGCATTAAAAGAGAGTGTGTATGGAGCTGAAGACAGAAGCAATGGAAGAGGTAGAATTTATGGATCCAGAAAGTGAGGAAAAGCATGGAGGCTAGTAATTCAATGAAGAGAGACAGCAGGAGACTAGTCGAATAAGGTCCGGTGTGCATGAGAAGGAACTCAAATTTCAACCTAAGACACTAAGTGCTAAATCAAAAATCGAATACAGCTATTTTTAATGTTTAAATTAGTTCAGAAAGTAAAAGGTTTCCATATGGGTGTTTGTGCATATTTCATGTGGGCTCATTCTCCCTTCATGGCATGGTTTCCCCTATGGTACCCCTTTGCCTTTTGATTGCCACTTCCATAGACTTTGCCTTTACTAGAGTCCAAACACATTTTTCAAATTTAGTTATTCCACTAATGCTTTTTTTAAAGGCCTTCTCAAATGGTTTTTCTTGCTTGCTCTTATTTCTATGTTTGAGATGATCCTGCTGTAGGTAGCACAAATTTTCTTTTGCTGCATGCAGATGGGTACAAACAATGCAGCATGTAAAGTGACTTTTCCCCCATAATTGGCCAAATAAGTCTTATTTAGCACATCTTTCCTTTTAATTATGTGGCATGTCCTGTCTAATAAGCCTTTTAACATTCCATCATCTGTGGAATGTGATGAGGAAGCTCTTCTCTTTTGTGGTGATACATCCCGAGTTCCTGTGTGTGCATGTTTATGTGCTGTGTGGATGGCAATGGGGAGAATGTTGTAAAATTCTCTTTTGAACCACTGTGACAACCAGGTCATGAATCTGTTTTCCATTGCGTGCCTGCTCAGTGTCACTGTGATACTTATTCCTACCTCCACAGTTTGCCGTCTTGGTCCTTAGTCAGAGTGGTAGCCCCTCCTATTTAGTGAGATTCATCTTGACCTATAGGACAATTAGATTATTGTATATGATAATGATCTATATGCTAATCAGTGCCTCTGCCTCTCAGACATCTGTACATGATGTCTGTATAATTCCAGTGAGGCTCTTGACCCTAAAACTCTCTGGTACTGGGTCTTCTGAGCCTATAATGCGATCTCCCACCCTTCTTGAAACAATGATGATCGCCTCCGTGGAACAAGCAGGAATTCTAGATGCCTGCTTATAACATATACCTGCACCCTATCGCATTACATCATACCACACAAACACCACATGGCCAATTATCCTATGTGTTGAGACATCTGACAGACAGTCTTCCCAAAACATCCAACAAGAAGTGAGGTAATTACATCTGCTTTCTATCCTTCAACTATCCTAAAAATAAATAAATAAATGAAGGATCTTTAGCCTGGAAATTTAAAAGCGGGGTTCTAACCTCCCCACTCCACTGCCTCCCATACTTTCTTCTTCCCATAGTCCACCAGGAAGAAAAGGTAAGTCTTCCCACTCTATCATGTCGGCTGTACTTTCGCAGTCTCAGACCTGCCAACCTCCTTTCAGCTTGAACCCCAAGACTTACCTGATTTAGGAGGACAACCTATGACCTGAGAAAAAGACAGAATTCTTGGAAGAGGATTACTCAGGCACCTTGGAAATGCAAATACCAGAATGAAGATTTATTTAGTTAATATCCTAAAATTAATACATCGATATTGTTTTCCTGAAAAAACCGTATCTTTCTATGTACTATTCAGAACAGGTACACATTGGATTTCTTCCAGCCTGAGGTAGCATTGAGAGCCTTAACCTTGCAACTTTCCTTGGAGGGTGCTTTGTCTGTGAGCTGGGAGTTTTGTGCTGTAATTTGACAGGGAGAGCATTGAAGCAGGTCCAATTGCATTCTTTTGCTTAAAATACATATCTTGTTGAGCCTACAGGCCTTCTATGGACAGACTTTCTTTTCCACCTCTTCTCCCCTTCCCCTCCTTTTTTCTCCTTTCACTTCCCTTCCTTGCTTTTCCATTTAATCCTCTAGCTGAATGCCTAATGCACAGAAAACCTGGTCTAAGGATCCTTCAATTCATATGTGTTGTACATTATAATGCAGAAAAATTGTTACGATTATGTGTTTTCAAATGTGAGTATTATTCAATGCTTTAGCTTCCCTGTCTCCATCCTTCAGTCTAAGTATCACTCAGATCTTGAGTATTATTCAATGCTTTAGCTTCCCTGTCTCCATCCTTCAGTCTAAGTATCACTCAGATCTCTGCAAAGTTGCATGCTTTCTCACCAATTATCCGAGAGACCCTGAGAATGGTCCTTACATCAAAGCCTAGCCTAATGACACAGGACACCTGGCCACAGCAAATGTAAGCATCTCTCGGCTCTTTGCTCCATTTGGCAAAAAGCTATTTCCATCTCAGTCACGGCATGACAAAGGACTAATTGATGGGAGTATTTTTTTCCATCTCTCAAAAAATAAATTGAGCCAACTCCACAAGCTCATCTAGAGGAATTAATTAGGGAATAGGAAATCTCCAAAGCCATCCTTAAATTGAGATTGAACAAAGCCCAGGGAACAGATGGCTTTTCATCCGAATTCTTTAAAAACCTTTAGCACTCTGCTAATTCCCCTACAGCAATGAGAGCAAACTGGTAAATGAATTTGAGCAAACCATGTCACCAGGTGTTCATGTCCCTTAAGATTTCTTTTGCTCTAGGAAAAAAAGAGAAACCAGAAAAAAAAAAACCCAACAGGTATCCTCTTTACTGATATTATTATGACTTCATTTATGCATGTGAGTCCTTCCCCAGGGGCTCATTTTGTGTCTCTGTGCATTTCTGAATACCTAGCTAGGGAAAGATTCCCTTAATTGGTGCAGCTGATCATAGACAACGGCTAAGAGCTAAGGACTGTGTCAGCACACACCAAACAGCTGAGAATGAGGTCATTGTTCATGCAAAACAGAAAAATGGCCAACAGTTTCAGTATTTTGCCCCAGGTATCTAGAGAATTCAGGAGCAAAGTTTTGGGAGTAGGCTATGCTATCCCAACAGCTGAGTAGATGGTTTTCCCATACAGACCTAACATGCAAAAACATAGTGAGAGAGAAGCATGTTCCTCCTGTGTGGGCAGTTAGCAAGAACCCACCCTCCGGTCTTCCGAGCACAACCAGTCTGAATGTACACTTTCCCTATGCCTGTGATACCTAAATGTTGAAATCAAATTTGGTAGAATACTTTTTAAAACATTCTCTTTTTTCCCCACCCCCTTTGGCAGCTAAAATTAAATGTATTTGTTGATTACTAACGTCTCAAAATACATGCACATTGTGTGATAGACAATGATGAATAATTGCCATGCACCTTACTTGGGACAGATCTGAGGCTGCAGGCTTGTAATCCCAGGTTTGGGGAGAGGGAGTTAAGTTACTCGAGCATTTGAGGATAGTCCACATCAATTAGTGAGTCCTGTTTTCAAAACTAGAACAAAGTTGTTAAATCAGTTTAAAAACCGTGTCTTACCTAAAAAAAAAAATTGTCATTTCTTTGGCAGGAGTGTGCATTTATTGGTGGCACTTTGAAAAACACATGATGGTTCTCTGTGTTACACAATAGAACTGTCGAGCTTCTCAAATCGAAAGGAGTTTTCATAGTTTTAATGCTCTTGCTCTTGTGTGTGTGTGTATGCATGTGTGTGTGTGCATGTGTGTGTACAGGTCCCGTAGCATGAGCAGAAGTCAGAAAACAGTTTTCACGAATTGGCTCTCTGTTTCACCTTATTGAGACAGGATTGCCTTGTTCCTGTTGTGTTGCATTCACCTAATAAGCTGGTCCATGGGTCTCTGGGCATTTTCCCCACTGACCCTCCCATTTCGCTATAGCAGTACTGGGGTTACATGCATAGCACCTCATCTTTTGGTGTTCTTGTGGATTCTGGGGAAATAACTCAAGTTCTCCATTGTCTACAGCAGTTTAATGGGCTGAGCCTTCTCATCAGCCTGGACTTTGTATTCATTCTTTGGCCAACCTTTTCCGTCTTTTCCCCACCAGTGCTCCAGTTCTTGGTAAATAGCACTCTAGTATTCTATTCATTTCTGTGAGATGGACTTTTACATATTTAACATGAGATTGAGATCATGGTTTCTCATCTGGCTTAACATAACAAGAGGAACATGTAGACCTTTCCAGGCATTTGCACATGAGCACATTCCTTCTTTCTATGATCTGGAATATATGTGTGCATGCTTGTATGTACACATGTATGTATATTTGACAGTTAAATGGATATATATGTGTGTGGTGTAGATAAGTAGATAGATAGATAGATAGATAGATAGATAGATAGATAGATAGATAGACAGACAGACATATCACCTTATCCATTTAACTGTCAATGGACACCTAGCCTTTCTTAAGTGTCAATGGACAGTACTCCATACCTTAACATCATATATAGTGTTGTAATAAATTTTGGATTATAGCTTTACTATCTTAAATAGTTCCCTTTCCTTTAGATAAATACTCAAAGTGTGATTTCTATCTCATACAAAATTTCTATTGCTAACTTTTAGAGAAAAATTTATAACTAGTGATATTGTCTACTATACCTTCTTCTCAAATCCTTGCTAACACTATTTTTTGTCTTTTGTGTCATGGCTGATCATTAGGTCTGAGAGTATTTCTCACTGTGCTTTTAATTTACATTTCACAGGTGATTAATCATGTGGAAAAATTTTCATATACCTTGCACTGCTTCACCTAGGTCACAATTTGGTCTTCATCCTAGGTGGATTGTTCTTTTAAGACTCTGACATCTGTCCACCCCTTCCTGCACTCTACATGAAGAGCAGCAGCAGTGACATCAGACAACATTGTGTTTTTTGTCTCCACCTTTATTATTTCCTTACCACCCATCCACACTTACATAAGCATGGTGCACCTGTAGTAGGAGGAGGTTGCTTATTTGTCCCGACCACCCAGAACCAAAATAACCACACAGAAACTATATTAATTAAAACACTGCTTGGCCCATTAGCTCTATCTTCTTATTGGCTAACTCTTACATTAATTTAACCCATTTCTATTACACAGGTATAGACACGTGGCTGTGGCTTACCCGCAAAGTTTCAGCACATCTGTCTCCAGTGGCAGTGGCTCTATGGCTTCTAATTCTCTGCCTTCCTTCTCCCAGCATTCAGTCCAGCTTTCCCTGCCTACCAAATATCTGCCCTATCAACAGGCCAATGCAGTTTCTTTATTCATTAACCAATTAAAGCAACATATAGGCAGAAAGACCTCCCACACCAATGTATTGGTGGTAGGGACTGCTTGTTTGTCCCGGCTGCCTGGCTAGCTTAGACCCAAAATAATCACACAGAAACTATATTATTGGATACACATTAGTCTTGCTTCTTATTGGATAACTTTTACATGTTAATTTAACCCATCTCCATTAATCTGTGCATCACCACAAGTTAGTGGACTACCAGCAAAGTTTTAGCATGTCTATCTCCAGTGGCTAATCCATGGTGACTCTCCTACTCTGCCTTCTTCACCTACCTAAAATCTGCCCTGCTATAGCTCCAAAGCAGTTTCTTTATTCATTGATGATAATCACAGCACACAGAGGGGACTCCAACATCATGCACCTTACTGTGGAGGCTATTAAAATCTTAACCAACATCTATCAGGTCCTATCCGAAATGCCCTGCATTAGTTAGTAGTCTTACTTCACACATTGTAATACTGGGAATGAGTGAGGAAGAAAAATTGTTAAGCCCAGAATTTAAACAAAAAATACCGACAAGCTGAATCAAAGGCATCAGTAATCAAAGTCAGTTTAATTCCCTTCCATCATACAATTGGATACAAAGACATGCTGCAGAATCACTTACAACACTGACTTAAAAACTTCATCATTCAGTTTGCTTCAGAATTTGTGGGGAAAAAAAAAGTACACTCAATTATGGCATGCATTCATCTAATTCTAAAATATAAAGGAATTAATTATAAATTTTGACAAAACCCAGCAATACAATAAACTTAAAAAGGTTTATCTTTCATCTCCATTCCTTTGCTTTTAATAGATCCTAGGTAAAGAAGGACAGTGGTTTATTTTGGAAAGCAGTAGTAATTTTGGTTTTCAGGTCACTCGGACCTGAGTAATTGCGCAGAAACTATATTAATTACAACTCTGTCTGACCAATAGGTTAGGAATATTCCTGGATAGCTCTTACAGCTTAAATTAACTCATTTCTATTAATCTGTGTATTACCACGTGGCTGTGGCCTACCAGTAAGTTTCCAGCATCTTTGTCCTTGGAAGGCTACATGGAATCTCCCTGACTCCACCTTCTTTCTGCTTTCAGTTTAGCTTTCCTCCCCCAGCTCTATTCTGCTCTGACATAGGCAAAAACAGCTTTGTTATTAACCAATGGTAATAAACATATTCGTAACATACAGAGGGGAATCCCACATCAGCTATATTGGCAGTTTAGGGGTCTCCAGAGTTCTACCTCTCTTTACCATCTCCAGTGTTCAGGAACAGACAGTTGCCATCAAATGGAGCTTTGACATGAGTACTGGGATTTCAGCTTCTTGCACAGAAAACATTGTACCCTGTATCCCACGAGCCTTCTCCATAGCCCCGGCTTGGGCTTGACGTTTTACAGGTGAGAATAAATTGAACTGATGTGGCAAAGAAAGATGTCTTTGCGAAATTATATCCATACACAAGAAAGTTTCAGTATCTGAATAACAGAAAATATTTCTTCATATGCAAGTACGGAGGGTCACATGTCAGCATTCAAGAAGAGACACATACTGCACCATGCTTATGACAGCCTTTTACAAAGAGAGTATTTCCACTGCATTGACCAGAGTGCTGGTCTTCTGGTAGATTATGTGTTGAGTCTTGAGCATCAGCACATAAGTCTGCAAAATGAGCCTAACACACTTTGCACCATTCAATGAGCAACGTGGTCTGTGAATGCCCAATGTAAAATGGGAAGGAGAAATTCTGTAAGCAAAAATGCAGATCTTGCTCTGCACCTACTTTTAGGAACGTTCTGATAACTTTTCAGCTCAGATCCAATATTTCCAACACACTTGTCTCATTTTGGAGCAGTGCGCCATTCCTAGATAATTGTCATAACCCCTCCCCACCAAATCAGAAAGCACTCACTGATTTGTCTCAGGATGACAAAAGATTGACTTCCAAGGAGACATTGCCATAATAAGAATTGCTACAAGTTCTTAATAGTGTTTAGACATAGGTTAATGTTCTTTTCTAAATTTTTTTTGTCTAAAATTTAAGGGACAATTTACATAACTTTTCTATCTGACAACTAAAACCAATGGCAGTATAGAAGGGCAAAACTTGATGGAGGCGGGTCTTCTATCAATCTGTTGATTTCTTTGGTTAATTAATAAAGAAAACTGCTTGGCCTAATAGGTTAGAACATAGGTGGGTGGAGTAGACAGAACAGGAAGAAGGAAGTGAGGTAGATGGCTCAGTCAGATGCCACGCCTCTCCTAAGTTAGTCAGACTGCCGTGCCTCTCCTGAGAGAGAGAGAGAGAGAGAGATGCGATGAAGCTCCAGCCCAAGATGGACGTACACTAGAAACTTCCCGGTAAGACACCGCTCATGGTGTTACATATATTATTAGATATGGGTTAGTCAAGATGTGAATAAGAGGCTGAAAATAATGGGCCAGGCAGTGTTTAAAAGAATACAATTTGAACACCGGGCGGTGGTGGCACACGCCTTTAATCCCAGCACTCAGGAGGCAGAGGCAGGCAGAAACAACCCATACCAGGATTAGACATCTGAATTACTTATTAGATAGTTTTACTCTGACTTCAAGAAAACTCCTGCATATAACGAAGTAAAAACTGATAATAAAATCTACATTTCTCTGTCAAATCTGAGTGTTTCATATACAGATTGAGAATTTCCATTTTGGAATTTGCACAAGGGCTAACTTACAGCCATCCTTGATGTGTTTATCTTATCAAATATAAATTAGTTCTTGTCAGTTAAATTTGAGAGTCTATCAAACCTTTGGCTGTTGAGTGAAAGGGTATGCATCCGAACTTCTCCTGTCCTAAATCAACAGTGCATTCTGATTTTCTTTAGATTTTTCTTAAAATCAGCATACAATCTGTTAAATGCTATCAAGGCATAATTGAAGAAAATGTGTTTTATGGTCCTTTTTCCCCTTATTTTCACCACCATCTTCTACCTCTGTTGCTTTTTGATAACCCACACCTCTCCCAAGTTGCACTTGCTCTTTTAATTACTGTAATTCTTCCTTGTCACCTAATTTTCCCTTCTTTTTTTCTCCTTTCTAGATTTTTAGACTTTACCCATACTCAGATATGTTTGCATCTATAGAAAAACACATTAGAAGCTAAGAACCACCCATGATGAGAAGGTATGTCTTGTTTCATGTTGTTTTCCCCCTTTGCTTAATCTTTCTAGATCCATCCATTTCCCTATAAATTCCATGACTTCATTTTTCTACACAAATGAACAATATTCCATGGTGTCTGCTTTTCCACATTTCATTACATATTCATCTGGTGACCACTTGGACGGTTCCATTTCTTTGCTATTATCAATATAGCAACCAAAAACATAGATGTACAAGCATCTCTATATTCAAATATGGCTGAGTCAAGTTTCTTTTCCTTTGAAATGTTATCAATCATATTTAAATTCTTGGAACTTTTATTACTTTGGTGAGACATTTACCAAACAAATTATTTCCCAACTCTGACATCAATAAAGCATGGCATCCTGGGCAATGAAGTCACCATTCCCATGTGACTCTTTAAGGGTACTTTCATTTAATTCTAATTAAACACAAATGAAATTACAGAGATGCATGTGGTACTTAGGATAATGCCAATGACCTATTTAACAATTCATCCCCAAAAGTAAGGATTTTTAAACTGCCTTCTCAGTGGCTTCAGGGGTCTATCTTCTCTCCTCTACAATGCCCTCTGTGCCATGGAATATAAAAGTCATCTTGGCATTGAAGAAATTCATAATGCTGAGAGAACAAAGATGTTATATGGCCCCGTTTTGAAAATAAATAATTGTGTCTGCCATTTTTAAGTGCTCTGTTACATATTTTGTGGTAAGGTCATTAAATTAAAAAGCAATAATGGTTTTAGACATGTGTGGACACTGTGTGGCTTCATCCCAGGCCAGAAACCACATTTGAAAAATTCTTGAGACTTTTACTGTCACTGATTTGGCGAGACATTTAGCAAACAAATTGTTTCAAAATTCTGACGTCAATAAAGTATGGTGTCGTGGGAGGTGAGGCTGCTCCAGAAACATATCCTATGTATTGCTCACACTGCACTCAGGCTGATAAGTTCCTTTTATGTTCTTAGTGACAAGGGGTGAGTGAGAAATGATTTAAAAGTCAGGACTGTCAACTTGATTCTAGAAGTTAATAGTTCTAATTCATCGAAGACATTAAGAAAATTAAAAAAAAAATCCTAACTGAAGAAATAAAAAATATTCCTGTATAAATTTTTCAACTTATTTAAAGTAGGCACTGAAAAAAAAATTAAGTCTGTAGACCTATACCACTTCTAGGATATATTTATTTTTTTTTTACATTTCTTACTTGGTTCTAAAGTCTACTTTTGATAGATATGTTCAAACTTCCATTTTACAAATAAAGAAACTAAATATAAACACAGATTTTATTTGTAAGGACAGTGTTCCCATACTAACCTACTAATTGGAATCATCTGGGGGTTTAAAAAATATTGAAGGCTCTACACCAACCTCAATGTATTTTATGAGTATAAGTTGGGCTTCAGAATTTTTAAGAGATATTTAGGCATTTCTAAAATTAAAAACTGGAGGCCCTTGGTACAAACAAAAACCACATTCTCTCATTTTTGGAATCTTTAAAGTTATTAATGCTCCATATTTTACTGAATATGTAACATTGGGTATTAATTCTAACATCCTGAAAACTGAGCATACGTAACAACTGTTCTCAGGTTCACGCGGTCATAAGAGACATATTTTTGTCTTTTGAGTTAAGGAATCATGCTTCAATTCATACTTAATAGTTTTGTTGCTAAATGTAAGGATGGTAATATCTAAATTTAAGGAGCCCTCCCATCACACAGGATTAAATTCACAGGTATTTTTTAAAAGAGTGGTTAATATCCTGAGAGAATCGATGTAGCCTATTAGCGGCGAGAGTGCCAAGACACAGCGTAATGGTGCTGTAGTTGAAGGACTCATGGCCAGAAAAGAAGCAAAGACAAAATTCTGACCCAGCTCTCCTGAAACTTTGAACATGTAATCTTAGTCACCACATTGGAGAATTAACTAGAAAAGCTAAATTGACTTACATCCCTTGGTTGAGGCCTCTGGCTTTCTTTTCACTGTATTTTATAACAGGATGTCTTCTCCTCCATTTTTCAGAATATCTTATTGTATCTTCACTGGAAAGCAAAGGGAAAAAAAAAGTCCCCTTGTTGAGTCTACTACTCTTTGTCATCTGTGTCACTTGTGGCTGAGGAAATGTTTTAAGTGCTGCGCAGAAGGTACGTTTTAATATAGATGAAGTGAGCCATAGCAGAGCACAAATCTTCCTGAACAAACTTGGGAAGTAGACACACAGATAGCCAGAGCAGGTGAACAGAAAGCTAATGTTCTGTGAGTCTCATCACAGCACAGATCTTATCCATAAAAACAATGATTGACAAAATATATCAATTCAACAAAAGGACCCATCAAAACCATCCACAAATGTATTCTCTTAAAAATAATCTTCCAGAGGATAGTGGTGGCACACGCCTTTAATCCCAGCACTTGGGAGGCAGACGCAGGGGATCTCTGTGAGTTGGAGGTCAGTCTGGTCTACAGAACGAATTCCCGGGTAGGCTCCAAAGCTACAGAGAAGCCCTGTCTCAAAAAAAAAGCCAATCAATCAATCAATCAATCAAAGAAACAAACAAACAAACCTTCCCCTAAAGGATCTCTACTCCTCATACCTATCTAATCTGCCAGTAACAAACTACAAAAAAGGAAATATGTTATTAGCAATGACTTCCATGAGTGAAAATCATCAACACTATTTTTTTAAACCAGCAATTAACCAGACTACAGTCCACAGACAGATGAAGGCCGTATGGAATGAGGACTCTAAAAGGTCTTAAAGACAAAGATAAGAAATATGAGGTGAGAGACAGCGGTGAAACTTGACGAGGTTATAGTACAAGGAGACTGCATGTGTGGAAAGCAGAATTATACATGCAGAGATTCAACAGGCAAGTGAATTACACTAAGTTCTGAGATTAGTAAGCCTTAAGGAATGATGAAAATTCACCCGTAATAATTTACTTTGATTTACAACGATGATACTCTAAAGGGTCCTATGTAGACAAACCTAAAGTGAGAGCTAAGAGGCTATTCAGAGGCTTGTCTTCCATAGAAGTGCTTGAACACAGCCTAGAGAAATGCTAGACTGTTTATGAGCCAAACTTCTACCCTCAGCCAGCTCCACACTCACCCCTGAGCACAGGAGGTGCTTCTGAGACACAATGACTCAGGGCATGAGTGACCCATTTATGTGTCTTGAAAGAAATTACTCAAAGAAGTGCTTCATTCAATCAATAAATGAATCAAAACCAAGAAACTAACTCAATTTGAGGGCATGGGTGGCTCAGGAGAGAAGGTAATGAGTAATGACCTCAGTGTAAATGGCATCTGAGTAATTGCCATAAGGACTTGGCAAATATCATAAAACTTGACAAATATCAAAAAGTTATTCTCGGATAGGAAAAAAAAACGTTAAAAGTTTATATTGCTTAAAAATAAATGAATGGTTCTGGGTGTGATAGTACACACCTGTAATCCCTGGTCTCAAGGGGTTCCAACAAAAGGATCAGGAATTTGGGTCCAGTCGAAGCTGTAAACTGAGAACCTGCCTCAAAAAATAATGGATCCACTAATGATGTTACTCAGGTTCTGTTTATGTGTGAAACAGTGTCAGGACTGTGGAAAATAGGAGATTCGAAAGTATTCTGAAGTCATTCATAATTAGTAAATCAATTTCATTTTATCAATAATGTTTAGAAATTTATTTAGTCTTTGAAAATACTTGTCTATCTTTTTCATGGTATAGAAACCTAGATCACTGTTGATGTGGCAGTTCTTACACCACAATGTGCACAGTCCAATACAACAGTTATTTAACACTCAACTAATCAACTAAAGCAAATCTTGTATACTCGTGCATGGCATGATGCTATATTGGCCAGGGACAGATAACAGATAGGAAGATGGCCCCGTACAATTGTGAGAAAGAGTCTTCTCAGTCCCTTGCAGCCTTTCCACAGATATCTTACTGGAAGCCACATTTTGAGTTTCCTAGCTAACTCTGTCCCTTCGCTAGCCTTGCTAATGGTGTTAGTTTTATAAAACGTGACACTCATTTGGGAAGAGGGGCTTTCCATTGAGAAAATGCCTCCATAAGAATTGCCTGTAGGACAGTTTCTTGATTAATGATTGATATGACAAGACCCAGCTTACTGTGCGTGGCACCATCCCTGGGACACAGTCCTGAATAGTGTAAGAAAGCAATCTGATCAAGTCATGGGGAACAAGACAGTAGACAGTGCTCCTCCATGGCTTCTCTTTCATTTCCTGCCTTCTGCTCCCTGTCTTGTGTTCCTGCATTGACTTCCTTTGATGATGGACTGTGATGTGGAAATATAAGCAAAATAAACCCTTTCCTACACAAGGTGCTTTTGGTAATAGTGATTTATTATAGCAATAAACACCCTAGGGAATCCCACTTTGCTCCACCAGCAACCAGGAGCCAAATTCACAGGCTTTCTTGGTGAGTCTATCTGGTCCCTTACCATATGCTAGGTTTTACCATCTAGGTCAGAGCAGAATCTGCACCTTCATTTTTTTTTTTTTTTTTTTGGTTTTTTGAGACAGGGTTTCTCTGTAGCTTTGGAGCCTGTCCTGGAACTAGCTCTTGTAGACCAGGCTGGTCTCGAACTCACAGAGATCCGCCTGCCTCTGCCTCCCCAGTGCTGGGATTAAAGGCGTGCGCCACCACCACCCAGCTACACCTTCATTTTTCTTTAGTGAGTCTTCTAAATCCTGCATCCCCTGTTCACTAAGGAAAATTCTTGGACCTCACCCAAACAATCATATAGCAAAGCTAATAACCCCCTGGGTTATACTAGTAACCACTGGTAACAACTAAATCCAGAATCTCCAATCAAAAATCAACATTAAGTATTTGAAGAACTGACATATAAACTTATCCCGACTGATCTGAAATCAGCCAACTATGGGTGACGGCAAACGTTTTCACTATAGGTGTCCTAGAAACTCACATCAGACACATAACCAATGAATTAACTTTAAATGGCCAAGTCTTCTCTCAAAACAGAAACACTAAAGAACCAAGAAAATGTGCCTGGTGCAAATATCACTCATCCCCTAGAAATGTTCTTCAATGAGAATTAACTAGCTGAACACTGGGGACATAAAATTTAAAGAGCAATTATCAGCATGACTAGAGAATTGAAGGGGTTTAAAGAGGAGACGAACAAAAATATGAATGAATGCAATCTGGACAGACTAAAGAGACATAAAAAATGTGAGATTACAGAAATGATGCAGGATATGAAAACAAAATTAAATAGATACCTATAAATAATGATGAAAATTCAAGCTGAAATGAACACAGAATGGAAAATGATTCAGCTAGGAAACTCAGCAAAAAAGTTTACCAGTGGAATGAATCAGATATAAAACAAATACATCAGACTTAAAGATACATAAAGGAACCTCACCAATCAATGAAAAAGAATAGATTTAAAATATGCATGAACTTTGGAACAATATGAAAAGACCAAATTTGCTCATTATTGGTATGGAAGACTAGTCATCTCAGGGCAATGATATAGACTAGATCTTAAACAGATTCAAAGAAAATGTCTCAAAACAAACAAAAGAAACAGCCATACAAATGGATACAAGACATATAGAATACCTGGAAAGGACTAGAAAGAATCTCCCTGTATTATATTACAGTGAATAAAAACCGCTAATTACAGAACTAAGAAAGGATATTACAGCCTACAAGAGAAAAGTCAAATGTCACATATAAGGGCAAACTCACCAACATTAAAAGCTAGAATAGCTTGGAATAATGTGTCCACGTTCTAAAAGATCTCAGACTACATAATTCAAACTACATTATAGCCAAGCAGACTATGTTACCCAGCAAAACTACCAGGCATAGTAGAAGGAGAAACATTTAAAACTCCACACTACAAACTGTAGCAAATATTTCTTTGTACCCTTCCCCCAGCTCCCACATAACAATACAGTGATTTCATATTAATTTTGAAAACTTGACCTTTAGCATAGGCTTGTCTCAACTAGCTCTTTTAACTTAAACTAATCCATTTATATTAATCTATGTTCTGTCATGTGGTGTTAACTCTCTTCCATCTTGCACCTCCTGTTTCCTCTCTATGTCTCCTGGCTTCTCCTGGGTGCCTAGATTCTCCTCCTCTTCCTTTCTTACTCTGAAAATTCTGCCTATACCTCCTGCCAAGCTATTGGCCATTCAGCTTTTTATTACACCAATCAGAGCAAGTGCATCTACATACACTGTACAAATATTCCAAAACAATAAACAGGCTAAAGAATTCATTTATACTAAAGCAACCTTGCAGAGAATATTAGAATCAATACTTTGGAATAAAGGAAGGAATGAGAATAGTCAAGAGGCTCCACAAAGAAAACAATGGAAAATATAAAAACTGAAATACAAAATTTAGGACTAATAATAAACACAGAAAAAGGCAACAAATGATAGATATCAACACACCTTTCAATAGTAACTAAATATTAATGGTCTCGACTCATCCATCAAAATACACAGGCTAGCTGCTTAATTAAGAAACAAGATATATCTTTTGTTCTCTACAATAAACATGTCTTTCATTTAAAGACAGACACCACTATAAAATAAAAGGTTGGAAAAATTTTGTTCCAAACAAATGGGACCAGAAAATGAACTAGGAGACATTATTAACCTTAAACCAAACACTTCCCCCCCCAGATTAATAAAAATAATTCAAGTGGACTTACAGCCACAGATTAATCCCAAGTTAGTAACAGTATGTTATTTTAATACTCTGCCTTCTCAAGCAATCATCTGAAATTAAACAGAGCATCAGAGTTAAATGATATAATGTATCAAATTAATCTAATATATATATACAAGATATCCCACCCAAA
Organism: Arvicola amphibius; assembly: GCF_903992535.2. Lineage (NCBI taxonomy): Eukaryota > Metazoa > Chordata > Mammalia > Rodentia > Cricetidae > Arvicola > Arvicola amphibius. The sequence continues at coordinate 41,484,063 of NC_052051.1, read as the reverse complement.
CACCATAGAATATACATTCTTCTTAGTAGCCTATGAAAGTCCCTTTAAAATAGATAATATGTTGTGACACAAAGTAAATCTCAACAAATATAGAAAAATTAAAATAACTCCACATAGTCTATCTAACCACAGTGCAAAATAGCTCAAATCAACAGCGAAAGAAATTCTGAAAACCACACAACCCCACAGAAATGAAAAAAAAAAATCCACTACTGAATGATGAGTGGGTTGAAGAAGAAATCAAGAAGGACATTTGAAATTTTCTGGAACCATATGAAAATGAAAAGAAACCACCAAAATCTCTCAGACACATTGAAACAGTCTTACGAGAGATACTTATAACATTAAGTGCTTATAATAAAAAAAATCAGGAAGAGCACCAATAATAACCATGCCCCTCAACAGTTTGGAAAAACAAAAACAAACGAAACACAAAACTAGTAGACAGAAAAATTAATAAGACTCAGGGCAGAAATTAATGTGGTAGAAACAAACAAAAAGCAATACAAAGATTCAGAGAATGTAAAATCTGGTTATTTGAAAAGATTGACAAGTTATACATTCATGATGAGCTTTTCCCTTTATTAATAAACTGTAACTTTATCTCTCCAGGGTAATTTTACTTTGAAGTCACCTTCTTTTCTCTACCGGAGTAGCTACACAAGCTTGTTTTCAGCTTCCATGCACTTGATAGATGAGTTTTTGTTTTTGTTGTTGTTGTTGACACTCTGTTTGTAGATGTCTTTGCCAGTAGATGTATTTCTTGGAAACAACGAACAGATGGATTTAGTTTCCTGAATTTCTTTTGAATTAAGTATAATTACATCACTTCTTTCTTCCTCCACTTCCTTTAATCATTCCTGTGCTTGATGAAGCATCCTCTCAAATGTGTGACCTCTATTTCTTTAATTATTAAATGGTACACATATATAACATGTGTGTGAATAAATACATACATACAACCTGCTGAATCCTTTTGGCTTTATGTGTGTGTTATTTATTGTTATTGACTGCTTGTAATTGATAAGCAATTGGAGAGCTCATCCCTGGGGAGTATTGGTTTTCCCCTCTCAATAGTTGTTAATTATCCATGGCTCTTCATTAAGAGGCAGAGTATCATGAATTTCTCCCATCCATGAAGGCATGTCACTAGATGTTGTCATTGTTCAGTTCTTGTATTGTTTGGGCAGCCATGTTGTTTATATTTCATTTGTGTATTATCCCTATCATATTTAGAGGTCACAATCTCAGAGCAGACATCCTGGCCTTCTGGTTCTTACATGTCTATTCCCCCCCTTTTTTTTTATGCTCACAGAACCTGAAGTGTAAGAGCTGTAGATCTATCTATTCTGGTTGGGCAATGCAGGGTTAGTTGTTCTTTGCATATTGACCACTTGTGACTTTCTGTAGTGGTCTCTCTTTCTTTGATAAGTAATAAGAGCTACACATATCTGTGGCCACAAGAATAAATATTTAGACTGCAAATAGAGAGGGACTGGTTTTGTATGTGGCAGTAGTAAGTTCTCCTCTGCCATCCATAAGCTTACTAGTTCCAGATAGTTGGCTAGTTTTTTTTTTATATAAGGTATTATTTCCTTTCTGTTGAGCAGGCTTTAAGTTCAATCAGACAGCTATTGTTTACAGACAAGATAGATATAAATGCTTCTATTTCACTGTTAAGCAAATCTTGCCATGTTGATCATTGCTGAGTCATAGGCCTCACAGCTAGGTAGGACCAGTGATTGCTTTACATTCCTGTCATCTTTCATATCACTTTCCAGTACTGTGACATACAGTTCTCAGGGAGAAGGCTTTCAGTAAATTTCCATTAAGTTCCTCTAAGTCCTGTGCCCAACGAGCATAGTGTCTTCATTAACAGGGACCAAGGCTAACACAATAGCCCATATTGTTTTGAGACTATCTTGGGCTCCCTTGACCAACAACTCAAAGTGAGATTTCTCAAGGCTAATACTTGAGATTTCGTTGGACTGCCTATAGCTCTTGATTATTGTTACACCAAGCGGTATACTTCTTTTCAACATATCTGCATTTATTTATTTGTTTATTTATAGATAAAGATAAAGAAAAACAATGCAATTTTGGGTAAATATAAAATAATATGATTCACTATAGATTTTCCAAGCATTTTTACTGTCTAGATAGGGTTTTGTTGCTGTGAAAAAAACACCATGACCACAACAACTCTTATAAGAAAAAAATAATTCATGCTGGCCTACAGTTCAGAGGTTTAGTCCATTATAATCTTGATGGACAGGGTACAGGAAGTATACAGGAGACATGTTTCTAGAGAGGTACCTGAGAGTTCTACACCTGGATTAGCAGGCATCAGGAAGAATCTGTGAAATACACTAGGCCTAGCTTGAGCATCTGAAACCACAAAGCTCATCCCCAGTGACATATTTCCTCCCAGGCCACACCTACCCCAACAAGGTCACACCCTATGGACCTAAAGGGTACTTTCTTTCATACCACCACACTTAGAATTATTTACCCCTCTACCCTAGGTCTACAATTGATTCATTCATCCATTCTGATATCTTTAAAGGTAAGTTGAGGCCACTTACATTTAAGGTCACTATTAAGAAGTGTTTATTAATCTCTATGATCTTATTGTTTTTCTAGTTGGTTCTAGTACATTCTTTTCTTTATCCCCCACTAGTACCAGGGGTCTGACACATTACTGTCTCTGACATACTATCTCTTATGTCTTGAATTATTCTCACGGAGTTCATTCTTCCCTGTGTTTTAATAATTGTGATTTTTCTCTCTCACTATGTATAACATTCATTTAAGTATCTTTTGCAATGTTGGTTTGGTGGTCATAACTTTCCTTACTATGTGCTTTCCTTGCTTGTTCTTATTCCTCTATCAATTAAAAATGACTTTGCTGTCTATAATAATCTTGAATGAGCATTATTTATTTGCAGAGTTTATAATTTATTATTCCATAATATCCTGATTATTAGACTTGCTGATACTGTTCTTGTAGGCTTGCTTTTATAAGAGAGTTTGTGTTTCTACATTACTTCATGATGTTATTTATTTGCTTTTATTTTTGACATCTTGACAGTGATATGTTGTGAGAAAATTTCCCTCTGCTCATGTTTATCTGGGACCATAAGTAACTCTTGAATTTGGTGTTTTATTATCTTTCCTTGTTGTTTGAATCTAGTATTTCCTTGATCTGATCCTCTACCCCTGTTATTATTTTTTCCCTCTGGGCCAGGTCAATAATGATGTTTTTGAAGGTATTTTCACTTGTTTCACCGATTTTTATTTTACAACATTTCATCTTTTTATTCTGAAAATTTCAGGTTTTTTGTTGAATATTCAAGTTGCTTTAATTTTTCACTTTCAGAAAGTAGAAAAAATTAAGAAGAGAAAAAAAAGGACATTGAGAGATGGCTTAGCAGTGAATAGCATTGGATGCGCTTCCATAAAAACCAAAGTTTCACATGGTAGCTCATAATAATCCATAACTCATTTTCAGAGTATCTGGCATTCTCTTCTGACCTCCTTGAGCACTAGGTGTGGATAAGTTATACATCCATGCATGCAGGCAAACACTCATGCACCTAAAATAAAAATTAAATGAAACTTTAAAAAAGGACAGGTGAAAAAAATTCTTCCTAATAATGACAAAATTGACCAAAATAAATAACTCTTAGGAGAATGAAAATAAAAAACATGGAATAGGTTTTAAATAACAGCAGTAATAAATATAATAAAAATATTAGAAAAGGGAGTTGAAGAAACAGTACAAAACAACATAGGTAAGTTTTCTAAGGAAAACTATGTTAATTATAGTCTAAGGTGTGGAATTTAGGCCACACACTTAATTGCATTGAAAAAAAACTAGAACCTAGTAACAAAGGACTGACATTTAAGGCTCAAAATTCTTAGAAACCTAAAAGAAACTCACACAATTGTTTAGTAAAATAAAATCAAAGCAAGTTCCCATAGTTTCAGAAAATACCATGCCAGTTGCCAAGGAACGGAAGCAATTATCCATTCCTACCCAACTGCAACACCTATGAACCATGACAAAAAAAAAAAAAAAGCAAGGCAACATATGCATGAAGTTTCAAAAAGTGGTGTTCACATGTTGATGTCAACCAACAGCTGTCTAATTGGCCCAGTGTCCAGGAAAGAAATCATGCGTAGTCCAGAAACCAAGCCAACTTCTTAGGCAAGTAAGGCTATGGACCTTAAAAAATAATCTACTGGGCCAGCATAATCCCTTACTATATGCTAAATCTTGTAATTACACCCTCAGAGAAGTGTAGACACCGTACCTAATCAATGAAGCCTCTCTTTCCAGCAAATGGAGATCCTCACAGAAAACCACACTATATAAAAATCAACAGATCAAATTATGGGAACACAACTCCAACTGATACTTCTACACCATAGCTTCGGCTTCTATAACTCTGGGAATAGACCAAAGAGGAGGGAGTAGATTGTAAGAGCCAGGAAGTCTGCCCTGAAACAGTCTCTGCTAGAATACCTGCATAAATAAGACTGGGAAATGTCAATACCGATGGACATGTTAATGTAAAATGAATAATTTTCATGAAGTTCCAACCCTAGACAAAGCTACAGGCAGCTAATGTCTGATAGGAAAATGAGAATTAGTCTCTCCAAGGAATGAGTCTTTTTATTTATTTCCAATGCAGAATGGTCAGCCCTGAAACCATACACACAGAAATAAAATAAACCAATTTAGCAAGTTGCACTTATATTTATGTGAGCATACACATACATACACACATACATTCATGCATATATATATATATATAAGATTGAACTTGAAGACTGTAAAAAATAACAATATCAGGAGTGAAAGGGTGTGCGTAAAATATTTAGAAAATTTTGTAACCCAACAATGAATGGAAAATAGTTAAATGATAATCACTATTAAAATTTGTAAGCCTAGACTGCTCATTTGTTTCCTGGCCACCCAGACCTGAATAAGTACACAGAAACTGTATCAATTACAACACTGCTTGGCCAATAGCTTAGGTGTATTCCTAGCTAGTTAACTCTTACATCTTTTTTTTTTTTTTTGGTTTTTTTTGAGACAGGGTTTCCCTGTAGTTTCTAGAGCCTTGTCCTGGAATTAGCTCTTGTAGACCAGGCTGGCTTCAAACTCAGAGATCCGCCTGCCTCTGCCTCCCAAGTGCTGGGATTAAAGGTGTGCGCCACCACCGCCCGGCCTAACTCTTACATCTTCAATTAACCCCATTTCTACTAATCTCTTTATCACCACGAGTCTGTGGCCTACAGCAAGGTTCCAACAGCATCTTTCTCTTTTGGCAGCTACATGGCATCTCCCTGACTCTGCCCATTCTCTATATCTCTGTTCAGATTTCGCTCCTGGCTTTACTCTGCTAAGCCACTGGCTGAAACAGCTTTATTCATTATCCAATAAAAGTAACACATATACAGAAGGATATCCCACATCAAAAATATATAAACATTAGAATTGAGAAGTGAAAAATAAAAATTTAATGCAGAGAAATATAATTTTAATTTTGAAAAAGTATCAAACTGCATATCTAGAGATACAAAGATAAGTTAAAAACATGACTTTGACCTTTGTAGATCCTCTGTCACAGAATCAAGCTTTCCAATGTCTTCTATAATACTAAAGAAATACGTTTCTTTTTCATTTCAGTTGCAAAGAAATTCTTCTTTCCCTCCAATTTGTAGACTTATTACTTTTAACCTTTATTCAACTTTACATATCAGATTTATGTGTATGACACAGTGTATGCCTTTAATCCCAGCATTGGGGAGGCAGAAATAATCAAGGACAGCCTGGTCTACATAGCCAGTTGCCTGACAGAGATATACAGTAAGACCTAGTCTTGAAAAACAAAACAAAGCATCGAGCTTAATTTCCAATTTCCTCTAGGTTAGTCACTGTTATCCCCATATTTGCCATCAGTTTACAATGTGCTCAATTTTAAAACCAATTGCAAGAGACTCTGGCCTGGCAGTGCTGTCAGAGATGTGAGATCAGCTGTTTAAAGGGACAGGGAGTTGGGGCCGGGATGCAGATCCTGAGCATAGGAGAGATGCACCAAATCCTGTTACTTAGAATAAGCTGGCCACAAGCCTTCCTCTGAAGATGCTCTTGGGAGGTCATCCTAACTTAGTCATCAGAGGATGGACACAAGGAGTTAATGGAACAGCAAATTGATACCATCTCAAACTAATTCCCCAGTACATACCGGCCACTTAACGTTTAATTCCTTTTGTTTCTAAGAAACCTCCATGTCTACCTGTTCACACACATGTGCTCAGACGCACGTGAGTATGCACACATGTGCACTCACATGCATACACACATGCACAAATAACACATGAGTAGTGAAATAGACTTTTCCTAAGAGCAGGTAAGATGCTGGAATGGATTTAGAAGCTTGATTTAGGAATCTGTTTCTTTCTTAGCAACAACAATTCCCACAGCTCACATTTCTGGACCAATATATGATATGCAACATAGCTAGCAACAATCAATAAGATAATAAAAGTTCTAAAATATTCTGATTCTGGAATTTCTTAGTCAATAGTTTATGTTTGCTAAGGTTGAATCTATATGTAAAACATATAAAAGCCTTGTCATAATTTGACAAAGGTATAACATTCTTTTTCATTTTTTGTGAAATTTCAGTAGTGCTTGGAATAGTAAAGCAATAAACTATAACAAAACAAATGCAAATAAGATGATAAAATACCTATTGAATATAATGATATTCTTAGTAGAAAACAGTATTAGTCATTTGATGTGGTTCCTGTTTTATATATTTGTACTTCTTGGATTTTTTTTCTTTACGTTTCTAATTAACACTCTTAAACATTGTCAACAGATGTAAAAGGAAAACATTTTATAATCCAAAAAACAAATCTGAAAACTGGCAATATTCACTGCATCTTAAATATTTCTAATTGTCCCCCGGTTATACATTATTCACATCTTGCTTTTTTATAGGCCATGAGCTGCGCAGGTGTTGTTCATAATTTCCAGGCTCATTGTCTTAGCCATGGTTTCTATTGCTGTAACAAAAACACTATGACCAAAAACAAGTTGGGGAGAAAAGGGTTTAATTGACTTACATTTCCACATTGCTGTTCATCACTGAAGGAAGCCAGGACAGGAACTCAAACAGGGCAGGATCCTGGAGGAATTAGCTGATACAGAGGCCATGGAAGGGAGCTGCTTACTGGCTTGCTTCCCCTTGTGATCTCATGTATCTCTATCTATAGAACCCAGGACTACCAGCTCAGGGCTGACAGCACTAACCATGGGCTAGGTTATCCCCCACTGATTGCCAATTGAGAAAATGCCTTACAGTTGGAGCTCATGGAAGTATTCCTCAACTGAGGCTCCTTCTTATCTGATGACTCTAGCTTGTGTCAAATTGACACACAAAACCAGTCAATACACTCCATTTACTAAAAAAAAGTAGAGATGGTAAAAAAAATTGATTTGATATCAAAATATGTATATATGTATAATGTGGGTAGTACTGTCCCAAACTTGGTAGCTAAGACCTTGAGTTTCTGATCTCAACTCTTTTACACTGATACCTGAAAGTATGGTTGCTGGATCCTGCATTCATTCAACTTAAACTTTCAAGGTTGTCATACCAGTTTACAATTCTACTATAAGAAACAACATGGAGCTGGGTACTGGTGGTACATACCTTTAATACCCGGCACTTGGGAGGCAGAGGCAAGCAGATCTGTATGTGTTTGAGGCCAGTCTGAGCTACAGAGCAAGTTCCAGTACAGACAAATCCATACTGAGAAAATCCTGTCTCGAAAGACAAAAAAAGAAAAGGAAAAAGAGAGAGAAAGAAAAAAGAAAAAGAAAGGAAAAAAGGAAGGAAGGAAGAAAGGAAGGAAGGAAAGAAGGAAGGAAGGAAGGAAAAAGGAAAGAAGAAAAACAGAAAGAAAAAGAAAAGGGAGGGAGGGAGAGAGGGAGGGAGAGGGGGAGAGAGAGAGAGAGAGAGAGAGAGAGAGAGAGAGAGAGAGAGAGAGAGAGAGAGAGAGAGAAAAGAGGAGGCAGAACATGGGTGGACCTAGAGAATATTACTAAGGAAATGAGCCAGCCAGAGTCACAAACTTAAGTCCATCACCGTTACCCGGAAAGTCTAAAGTAGTCAACCACTGTGGAATGGCAATTGCCAGGGAAATAGGAAAGGAAATGGCTACCCAATGGAGAGTTTCATTGTGCAAAGAATGTTTAGGCCTCCCTTGTGAGCCGCCTTGTAGTTCTGCCCTGTGCGCTTCAAATGCATCCGGGACAGGTGAGGATCAGGCTCCTGGAAAATGCTTTCCAAAATAAAACTAAGCCAGAAACATTAAACAAAACATTGGCAGCTACAAAAATATTGTGTTCTCTGCATAGTTAAAGGGTTTCCATGAATCTAGGATAAATATATGATCATTTTATTATCAGTTTATACTTTCTCTCACTCTAGCAAGCCTGGGAAACTTGTCACTAAATGAAAGCACAGTTTTAACACTGGATAACACGCTCTATTCTTCAAAGAAAGGACAAGAGCTTACTAGACATGAAAACCTTACGGATTTGCACACACAGTTAAATAAAACTTTATACTACTAGTAAAATAAAGTGACAGAAAATAAAAATAAACATGAGAGTATAAATAAATATTATGGGAGCAATAAGACAGAACGCTCATAACAGGAAAACAGTAAAAATTTCTGGAACTGCAGCTTCCAAAGTTCTTAGAATTTCTGGAAGCCTGCTGCTATTAATTTATACTTACATGTATATGTTTACATTTTTGTGTCATGTAAAACTTTTCATAATACAAACTTCATATATTATAAACTTCAAATTGTGCAAAAATTATATTATGTTGTTACAAACTGCATTCAAAAATATATACCAACAGAACAAAATATTGCAAATGGTTGGAGAACAAATAGCTTAGAACAGGAAGAGAAATGTGGTGGATCTGAACACTGGCTGCACGTGAGACCTGAGTACCGTACTTCACTAAACACACTAACAAGTATCCACCCACAGCTCTGATGTAAGCTGTGTTAGAACACTTAGTTCACGGCACCTTGACGACTTTGCGGAATTAGCCTGAGAGACTAACAGTCCACAGAGTGTGCCGTTTAAGTAAGTGAAGGTTTTGGTGAAGCCCAAGACAGGGCTGCGGATGTTCCCCTTACAGGAAGAGCGTGGGCACAGCATAGGGCTTAGTGAATGGATTAGTTACTTTACACTGTAGTGTTAAAAATAAATAAACAAATAAACAGCAACTGAGCAGGCAGCTTAAGGGAGAGCTGATCCTGTGTCACAGCCTGAGCATGCAGCCACTGGTTACCCGCACTGTAGAGTGAGGCTGGAATCCAGACATCCAGTCAGAAAAGTGACACTTCGATGCTTTCTTCTTTAATCCAGTCTGGGATCCTTGTCCATGAGACAGTGCCATAGGGTAGGTCTTCCTCCTCGTTAAAGTTTTCTGACCGGCCGTGAGATCAACCATCACACTGGACGACGTTGCAATTGTAAGGACCATTCATGCGATTTGCCCAGATAGCAGTGTGTTTTCATTTCAAAACACGGATAGCAAGAAAAATTAGGCATGAAAAAGCCTGAAAACATGAGGAAAACCATGAAATATAGTCAGAAATGGAAGAGATTAAAGGTCCCCCCAGCAGCCCAGTGCGTTCCCGACTTTTTCTATGGAAACTGGTCTTAATCCTAAAGGGAATTTAAATAGAACATATCATCCTCAGGTTTTTAAAACTCCAGTCTACATAGTAACTGATGTACAAGTTCTCTCAGTGTTCTCTGATAAAGTCTTCAACTTTCTTCTTTTGACTTTCTATCTCACCCTTCAAGCACACTCACCTCATGATGGAAAACAGAAAATTTAAAGATCTCCTTAGTGGGCCACTGGGCCATTCAAACACTGCAGTCCATAACAATGTGTGGCTATTAGGGTTGCAACCTCTTTCCTCTTAACATATTGTTGCGTTCAAGGCAGCTGAATTTGCAGAAGAAATGGCAGTGCCCTCTCTCTCTCTCTCTCTCTCTCTCTCTCTCTCTCTCTCTCTCTCTCTCTCTCTCTCTCTCTCTCTCTCTCTCTCTCCCATGCCCTTTTCCACCAGTTTACTAATCCTCACAGCAATATCATAGGTGTAAAAGGAATGACGACATTTAAAAATTTTGAAGACATTTTTACTCTAAATTGATACATAGCAAAGCACATCTAAATGGGTTTAATGATATTGCAATACATCTAAATGATTCGTGTTGTCAGATATGAGGAACTGCATATCTATTACTTCAGACTGTACTATTCTGTTTTGTTTGGGAACTGCTTCAAATTCCCTCCATTAGCTACTTAGAAGCACTTAACTAGCTCTTGTCAGTCATAATTATCCTACTACGCTGCAGACATTAGACATCTTTCTCAGTATTCAACTGGAACCCGTGCCTAGAATGATTGTGGTTGAGGGTCGGTAGAGATGGCTGGTTGATGACTTGATGCCTACTTTGAGGAAGTCCCTTGAAGTCTGTTCTTAATTTAAACACAGTGTACATTTGAAACTCCTCAAGCAACTGAAGTCAATGGCAATCTGAACATGTAAGTACTTTGACATGTCAGCTAGTTTTCCAGCCATGTTCCCTTCTTTACAAGAGTCACATTGAATTGGACAAGATTTCTTCTGAAGAGATCTGTGACCTAGAGACATTCTAATGACTCCCCTAAATATAAAAAGACCCCCCAAGCCAGGAAAAGTTTAACATTTCTAGAAGGCATAGCACGGTATTTGTTTGCTATTAGTCTTCTTAATGAAACGTTTTCTCAGTCTTTGTCTTAAAAAATAGAAAACACAGTTGAAGAACCTCAAAGCACATGGTATTCAAAGCATAGCAAGGAAATGGAAACTAGGAGAAATAAAATTATACTGTAGCTATTATGAGATAATTTTTAAAGATATGCTTTGAGAACACAAATAATAGATTGAAAGGCCATAGAATGTGTCGATTCTGTTACACAGACACAATTGTGTCCCACTTCCTAGGAGTGAGATAATCATCACATAGCTGACAGATAAAAATAGATGGGTGGACTCTCAATATATTTTTACTAAAAGGGTGGTTAGTCCTGATCTAATGTGGGCTGACCTGACCACCGGTTTCAATCACTCCTGTTTCTTTCATCCCACCCATGCCTGACCTAAGAACTTTGCCAAAGGAAGCACTGTCGGCTACTCCCAGTATGTTGAAATTCCTCAGAAGTGTTTTACAGAGTTGGATCCACACATCTAAGAACTGTATTTTTTGGAGAGTCATTGGCAAGGTACTTTCCGAATGACAGCAGGCTAGCCAAGATTAAACTTGAAATCCAACTGAAAGCCTTTCACAATTAAACACTGATAAGTTATTTATGTCTGAACAGACTTAGAATTTATAACTTCTTTACTGCCTGGATTATATTTGGCTGAATTATTGTGGTTAAAATATAAGATTTTGACCCCTGAAATATCCTTTTGAGAAATACTTTACTACTTTAAAAGAACAAATCAAAATTATTACATCAGAGCGTGGAGAAAGGAGAGTGGAATTGAAGGAGTAGAGTATCAAGGAGCTGTCTTCTGGGCTGACTAGAAAAGGCCAGTCTGTTGATTTCTCACTAGGACATGCTCCCTGTTTGTTTACCCCAAAGTTAGCCAGAATGCACAGGGAGGGGTGAGTGGGGCCTCCTTTTACATTGTGATGACCTAGCCTTGCACCAGCTACTCTTCACTTGGAAGTTGAATGTAGAGCTCGGAGGTCAATGTAACGAGCAAGTGCTTCTGCTAAAAATTTCCCCCAAACAAATGCCAAGCAGCGTAACAATTAAGAAAATAATCTCTAGACTCCAACTGCCTGACTGACAAATTGCTTAACACCAGAAATTCCCTCCAGTATCTTCATCTGGAAAACTGAAAATAATAAACAGTGGTTAAATGTTTCAACTCCGATAAAAATCATCCTAATGCTAGTGTTTCTTTGTTTACATTCTGCATGCCCGAAGACAAATTACATAATTTCTCTAGGCCTGAATTCTCTCATTTATGAAATGGTAATTAGAACAGAGCCCTGCCAAGCGGTTCCTGAGCAAAGTAGAATCTAAATTATATACTATGCCAAATTGCCTTCCCAAAAAATTATGGACTTTTTCCACTATCGCTGGGTATTAGCAGTTTACTTTTAAACAAGTGATGGAATAGCAAGGGGAATTTTCTTAAACAACCCTGACTTTTCATAGATTTAACCATAATGCAAATCTTTTTGAATTATTGTTTCCTAACAATGTTTGCATGTTATGGATTCAGAAGAGTTTGTCCAGTCCAATGCCCATTTGTTCTCCAGGTATGTATTGAGAGTTTACCATGTACTAGAAACTGTCATAGGCACTGTGCAGAGAGCTGGAAGCCACATAAGTAAAAGTAATTACCTCAGTGGAACTCATGTCCTTGTGCTGAGATTAATGGTTAACTACTTACTTTATGTGGGAAAGAGTAAGACAAGAAAGAAAGGAACACAGCCTTCTGATCTGGGGAGAGAAAGTGTATTTTTTTTTTTTTACAGGGTTGGTCAGATACATGACTGCAAAGTACTCAGTACTTGAGACTTGAGCCAAAGTTTAAAGGAAATAAAGTAAAGGGTCATGCATATCACGTGGGAAAGCCACCAGGGGCAGAAACAAACACACTCAAGCAGGACAGATGTTTGAGGAATTTAGAGATGGTCAGCGGATTGATGCTACAAGTGAGGACAGGTGCAATCAAAGGAAAAAATAAAGGTCCTTGAAAGCACTGCAAAGATTTTGACTTTAATTTTAGCGAAGAAACGGGGAAAGCAGACATGTGGCAGGCCACTCTCATGATCTGACTTACCTTTTAGCATGATCGCGGGTTGTATGATGAGCATACATACCTTGGTCAAGGACAGAAGCAAGCAGATAACTAAACCACAGAGAACAATTGAGAATGGATAAATGGCTTTTGTGGTGGGAACAGCACAAATCTTTAGTTGCAGTCGTTCAGATAGATCCAGCAGAAATTATTGAAAGATTGTATACAGTGAAAAAATACAAACGAATCAAGGACAACAGCATAGATTTGGGCTTGAACATGTAAGGAGATGGAGTTTACAGTTGGTTTGGTGGTAGAGACTCTGAGAAGTATGGATTCTAGAGAAATTTTGAGGCATTCACCTTGGGACATGTTAAGGATTGGAATTATTTTAGATATTCCAATAGAAATACTGTGTGTGGAATTGTATATAAAAGGTCGGGTTTTAAGGAAGGAGTCTAGGCTAGGGGCACCCAAGCAGCAGTCAGTGCGTAGATGGTGCTTAGGCCATATAACTGCAGTGCAACATGTATTGGTAAAGAGGAAATCGTGAGCAATAAACCTCAGAACAACCCAGAGTAGAGAGTTCAAGGAGGTGAGTACAAACAAGCAAGGGCAATGGAGAAGGAAAAGTCAGTGAATTAGAATGACCCCAGGAGAGAGCAGTAACCTTGGTACCAAATTCAGAAGTGTTTCTATAAGGAATGTTGGTCTTGTCGATCTTAAATTCAGCTGATTTCTATATAAGTTTGGGGTAGATGCTATATGACCTATACAAGGGCAGTTTCAATGGGGCATAAACTCAAAGCTTAGTGCAAAGAGTTCAAGACAGGAGAAGGGAGGAATGAGACACAGTAGACAGCCCTACTCAGAGCCAGTACTCTCATGAAGAGCGGTTACGTTACTCCAGCTGGAGGGCATTTGAAACAAGCAGGGGATTTCTTAATAGGGAGAATTAAAGCATCTTTGTTTATTATGGACATGATCCAATAGAGAGGAAAACTGTTGATGAAGGAGGCAGATAGAGAGAAAGCTAGGGTTTTCCTTTCAGAAGTTAAAAGGAGACTATGGAAAAGTAGAAATGCTTGCATTGGACTTCCAGGTAAAAACATACTAAGAATGAAGTGGCAAAAGGCACATATGTGAATAGGTATGCATTTGTGAAGGTATCATGACTTGCTTTTGATTTTTCTACTCTTAAAAGAAAATAAGAAGGAAAAATTGTCACTCAAATATGACCTCTGAGCTGGCAAATGGAAAGCCCCGGGAGAGACCTGGATAAGTGAGAGATCAAATGATCTAGGAAAATGCAAATAATAGCTTTTCATAGTGTTTGAAGGGAGTGGTCATGAATGGAACTTCTCATGAAACCCACTCATCCAGCCTGGGTGCTTCCCCCCGTTTCCATAGGTGCAGGTGTGTTCTATAAGAAGGGAGGCAATAAACACAAATTAGGGTCTTGAAAAGAAAACAAAGAACAGACAAGTGTTTGCAAACACATGGTGTCGGTAGTAAGTTTATCTTGTTATGAAAAGGGGTCTGTAAGGCATTTTTTAAATAGTAGGGATTATGAGTTATATTGTTTTGCAGTAGACAAGGAATGATTAGAGTTTGGGCATTTTGCAGTTGCTAGCTGGAGAAACAGTAAGAGATTTGAGAATAATATGCATGCATCATTTATTAATATTTAACAAACAACATTAAAAATATACTTATGTAAAACAATTATTTTATCTTATACCCCATGAACTTGTAGCTAAGAGATTTGGTCACCACTGAACAGACACTCTTCTCCATATGCCTTCATACCTACTTCCCTCCTTATGACCTCATGCTTACCTTGGGAGTACTCTGTGAATAAAATTTTACCTTCTTATATTATACCTGAGGGATCAGACAGGAAATAGAAGTTTCCAGTTCCTTGCAGGCAGGTCCCGCACAGTGCCATAACTTCTTTTCTTCCATATTCGACTGATCAGGTTCAACACCTGCTGAGATTCAAGGTAAGGGCATTGGATTTTCCTGAGAAGATATCAAAATTGACATTCATCCTTGATCACCTCCTACTGTGATATGGACCTTTTATGGCCAGTGACAGAAATAACATAAATCTGAGGTCAATTAATTGGTCTTCTCAAGGCAGGAAATGAAGGCGGTATTGTGTATATCCAGGGAATTAAATACTCGGAGTCATGACAACAGCAAACAGATATCATGCTCTCTTTGACCTCTTACCTGGACAGGTGGGCTCTAAACCTAGAGGCCAGGTACCAGGTATCCTCCATATCCACGAGTTCAATATCCATGGTTTCCTTATCCTTACTGTGAAGTCACTGTTCTTCGGAAAATAAACGCTCCTGATTTGAACCCATACTCCCGTTTTCTCTTGTGATTCTTCTCTAACCCGCGCAGAAGAAAACTGCTTCTGCACACTGTGCAGCAGATTTGTACACGGTTTAGAAGGGAATGAAAACATGTATGGAGACATGTGACATTCACCAGCAAATACTGCACCTCTTAAAAATGGATTTGACTGTCGGTGGAATAGGATGAGAGTATATTCTGGAATCAGTCTCTCTTGGATACCAAAGGATGGAAGTATTCTCTCCTTAAAACCTACAGTTAAAGGATGTGGACTGGAGGGAATCATGTAGAGCAGGTACCTCTGTTAATATACCTGTTGATTTCGCCTAGTCTTCTACATATGTTTTAATATTTGCTTTTCGTTTATTTTGTTCTTAAGTACTGTTTAAAAATCTACTCATTTATGGACTATATGTATTACTTTTTCTTCACTCATAGACTATAGAAATTTACAAATTGTATTTTCTTCTGCTACCTACCAGTTTCATTGAAAATGTTAAATAAATATACATTTAGAAAAGTGCACAGTCATAATTGGGCTTCATGTGAGACATTTCTTTCTGTAGTAGATGGTGATTCTTGCAGAAATTCACAACTGGTTAAAACACATAGATTAAATATCAGTGGAGGGCTCAGCCACAGTGGGACATCTAATTACAGACCACCACTCCCACACACAAGACTCAGGAAGTATCAGGGAAGAGGAAGCAAAAACATTGCCAAGGGTTTGGGAGGACAAGAGCAAAGCTGTCTTCTGGACATGGCAAACTACTGGAAACATGAACTCACAAAAAAAAAAAATAGGTATCTCTAAACACATACAAGATTAAGTTAGTCAACATTCTAGCATGGAGTAGAAAGGTTTTCAAGGTCCCCATTCCTCACTGAGAGTCTGTGGACAGGTGATGTCTTCTAGAAAGGGAGAGTCAGTTTTTGTAAGAATCACTCCTGTCTGGCTGACCATGATCCCATATATGACTCCACATTCAGAAGCATATGGAAAATACAAATTGAAATCAAGAGGCTATGTTTTTTAATACAGGGAGTTAGGGAAGAGTTAGAAGTGGTGATAGGATTTACAGATATCAGGGATAGGAGTGGGAAGTGAATATGATCAGATTACATTGTGTGATCCTCAAATAAATAAGAAAAATAGTTTTAAATGCATGCAGAACTAAGGTATGTAGCAAACATATTTTAAATTTAATTTATACATGTGTAATGTATCTTTATTGGAACTGCCCTTTCCTCCCCATTCCAGCTCCCTCCAGAACCCACCCATCACATCTCTCTCCAAAATTTTTGTCTTCCATTATTTATTTATTTATTTACCCACTAAATTTAATTAGCGATATCCAATTAAATTAGATTTTATAGCTTTTAACTGACTCACACTGCTGTGTGTATGACTTCAAATGCAAGGAGACTGTTTTGTCAACCATTGAAATGTATTTGGACTGTTTCAAAACTGAAATTATTAAGAATAATAATACAAACGCCTGCTGCCGTGTGGTGCATTTCATGAATGGCATTGAAATAGATTTCTTTTAACATAGCTTCAATTTAGCATCAGAAATCAATACATTGTCCAAGTGTACTATTGACACTATTGATACATCTGGATGACCATACCTTTCACCCACCTGCTCCAGTGAAAATGACTATGAGTCCTTTCAACTCTATCCTTCTAAATGTATCCCTCACAGGATCTACCTGTTTGTTATTTTAAGGAATAGTGATGTTCAGCATGTTTTCAGGTATGCGTGCCTTTAAGAATGACTTTTACATTTTTTTATCTTCATACAGACGTCTAACAATTCCTTGTATAGTCAAGATAAATTACTTTTTAGAACATATATTTATTTTACATATTCAAATATACTAATCTCTATTTTCACAAAGGAAATGCTAATTTCCTTGAGTTATGAATATATTATGTTTTCCTATCCTATTTACTGTCCAAAATTTACTGACTTGATTTGCAATTACATGTACAATCCATATGGAAATGATTTCATGTGGGATATGGATGTGAATTAAATCTCTTTCTTACAGAACCATGTCTTTTTTTCTGGCTCAGTCCCTTGAAAGATCCTTCTCTGGAGCCATTGTTCTACAGCATAAATTGTGTGTGTTTATATTGTTGTATTTTTTGAGATTTTATTATTATTATTACATAATTTTCTCCCTTCCTTTTCCTACCTCCAATCCTTCCCATGCATCCTTTCCCTTGCTGTCTTTCACTTTCATGGCCTCTTTTTCTTTAATTACTGTTATACAACATACGTCCTAAATACGTAAATACAACCTACCCAGTTCATATAAAGCTACTTGTATTTATTTGTTTTCAGTGCTGACCAATTGGTATTGGGTAATCAATTGATATGTTCTTCCCTAAAGAAGACTTTTTTCTCCTTCTCTCAGGATTCCTTGGTTGTATACAGTTTTTCAACTAGGTTGAAGCCTCATGAGATTCCTGTCTTTGATGTTAGCTAGTCTGGTGGTATTGTCCTTCTTCAGGTTATATTTAGACAGACGTGTTGCTGGGACATTGTGGACATAGCTTCTGTGACATTTCTAGAAGAAACAATCTCATAGAAAACCACTGCTCCTCTGGCTCTTACAGTCTCTCCACCCCTTCTCCTGCAATGACCCCTGAGCCTTGGGTACAAGAGATGAGGTGTAAGTGTCCCAGTTAGGACTGTCTCCACTCTTCTGCATTTGGATCAGTTGTGGTTTTCTGCAACAGTCTCCATAGTTGCAAAGAGAAATTTTCTTGACAAAGGGTGATAACTATACTTATATGTGGATTTATGAGTAAATATTTAGAATGTAGTTAGGGGTTCCCCCACAACCTCAGCATCTCCCTGAGACACAGACTGCAACTTCACAGACTGCAGACAGGAAGTGAGTGACCAGCCTTTCAGTTGGATGGCCCAGTCTCTAGGCCCTTGACCCCAGGACAAAACTGTTGGCACCTCCCCCAACCACCTCATCTGCAAGTGCAAACCTCCTACAGGCAGACTATTCTAGTACCCCTCCACTGGACCCTATAATCTACATACCCCACCATCCCCCAAACCCACACATTTTCTGAGATCTCAGTGGCTCTCTAAGACATAGACAGCAACTACACCAATCAGTTCAAGAAAGAATCCCTGAAACACAGATACCCACAGCAACAATTAGACATAGAGGCAAAAACACTGCCCACAACAATTGGAGTAAGAGATGGGTAGACACCAATGCAAGAATACATTCAACAACCTAAAGATCAATATGTCATCAGCAGAACTTCATAGATGTACAACAGGAAGAACTGAACATCCCAACCCACAAGAAGCAGAAGAAAACAACCTTAAAGATAGCTTCATGAAGATGATAGAGACCCTTAAAAAGGAAATAAAAAATTTTCTTAAAGAAATGGAGGAAAATATAAACAAAAAATGGAAGATATCAATAAATCCCTTAAAGGAAACCAATAAAAAGCAATCTAACAGGTAAGTAAAGGAAACAGTTGAAGACATGAAAATTGAAATAGAAGCAATAAACAAAACACAAACAAAGGAAATCCTGGAAACAGAAAACAAACAGTTTGTCTGAGTAAACAAACAGGAACTACAGATGCAAGAATCACCCACAGAATACACGAGATTGAAGAGAAACTTTCAGGTGTTGAATATATGATAAAGGAAATAGATTCATCAGTCAAAGAAAGTCATAGAACAAAACATCCAGGAAATCTGGGACACCATGAAAAGACCAAACCTAAGAATAATAGGAATAAAAGAAGACGACTACCAGCTTAAAGAAACAGAAAATATATTCACCAAAATCACAGAAAACTTTTCTAACCTAAAAAAGGAAATGCCTATGAAGATACAAGAAGCTCACAGGACACCAAATAGACTAGATCCCCCAAAAGTCCCCTCACCACATATTAAGCAAAATACAAATTATACAGAATTTAAAAAAGAATATTAAGAGTTGTATAGGAAAATACCAAGTAACCTATAAAGGCAGACCCATCAGATATCATTCAACTTCTCAGTGGAGACCCTGAAAGCCAGAAGTTTCTGCCTTGCAGGTATGAAGACCTAAATGTGATCCTCAGAGCCCACATACACTGCCGTATGTGACGGTGTGGTTTTAATTCCAGCATAGGGGATAATGGGAGAAGAACACACTTGGTCAGTCTCAAGCCAGTGGGAGAAACACCCACAAAGCAAGCAAAGGAACAAACAAACAGAGCCTGAAGAGCAACAACAGAGTTTGGCCTCTGACCTCGTATATATAGTCACATAAAATATATCAGTTTGCATTATTTTCCTCATATTAACAAACTTTTTTCTAGCTCTCCTGTCATGTAAATAGATTTAGCCATTCAAATCATTTTTCCTAGATGGTATCACATTCATGAGAATGGATGACAACTAGTATAAGTTAACAGCTGGTATAAGTTAACCGTATTTCTTTGCGTTGAAGATGTCAGGGTTCTGAAAGTTATACAAATTTATGTTGTAATTGCAGGTGTAAAAAGGAAATGGACAATGATTAGGGCAGTCAGTGTGACTGGATTTTGAAACATCCCATTAATGACAGCAGGATTTCAACATTAACAGAAGGCATCATCTTTAATTTCATAGTTACCTTCCAACCCAAATAGAACAAAGCATACAGTTAAGCCACTTAAAATAGCTGGGTTAGGTCACTGAGCTTTTTGGCCAAACCCTTTCCTTTTTGAAAGACAATAGATTTCTTCACAGGAAGCATCTCTGGCAGGCCTACATATGAATGCTGCCTATTGGTTCTAGAACTTCCCTAAAGGAAAAAGTGCCCAAGTGTCCTAAAATAGTCATTGTTTCTTGGGATAGAACTATTAGAGCATCAAATGCAATGCCTCCCATTGTCCGTGATCCCACAGGGGACATGTTCAGTATTCCATCAAGGCATAAATGATCGTTGAGTTTCAGAGATACGCTTTATCAGATTGAGGACATTCCCATCCATTCTTGGTTACTAAGAATTGTTTGTATCAAAGAGATTTGAATTGAAGGATACCTTTCTAACATAATAAAGTGATATGAATCTTCTCCTTTTCTCTGTGAATGTATTGACTGCAATCACTGATTTTTTTTTAAAATCTTAAACCAACCAATGTATTTTTAGAATGAGCGCAATCTAGTTATGATGTTAACATTACTGACCACCACTAGATATTTGCTTTTAATGTTGTGTTTCGTATTTGAAGTCATGAGGGCTGCCCAGTGGCTCACCTTACATTCTTTTTCTTCACCTTGTTTTGTCATGGAGAAGATTCTGGCCTCATGAAGGCTTTTGAAGTGATGACATTTTTCTAGTTTCTTTGCACTTACATAAAGTTTCTGTTAATATTTTTCAATACATTTTTTAAATATAATAGTAATATTTCATTGTTTCAGAAAGTTTGGCAAATGCTTTACACAAGACAAAACAGTGTTTGTGATTTACTATATGTTTATAATAACTCAGAGCATCCTTTTGACTCTTTTGAAAAAAACACCTAAATGTGGATTGTTCCCTTACCCTCCAGCAGACTTGAATTAGAGATTTATTGTTGTTAATACATATGGGAATGTGCAAGCTTTAGTTTTTCACTATGAATTTCATAAGGTTTTATTTTCCGTATTTTTCCAGAGTTATACCATCGAGACAGCATCCCTCATCCATCTGCTTTGCAGTTCCTCCAGTGTCAGCGGCGTCTCTAACAATGCTCGTGTGTCCCTGGCATCATGCGTCATCTGTGTACTTGTTCCACAGTTTCTCTGTCCTTCCCAGTCTTGTCAGCTGAGTATCACTTTTTGTCTTCACCGGAAACCACATTTTTGCTCTGTTGATACCTCCTATTGTATTACATTAACTTTAGCTTCTGCTTCCTGTTTCTAATACATATTACTATAAAAGGAGTTTCAGTGTGGCCCCTCCATCCAGGCGCATGTTTGCCTTGCTCAAGTTCATCTCTCTGAGACTCTCATCACTGCTCCATTCTTCCCTCCCTTTGGTAGCCCTGAGCACTACTTCCCATTTCAGTTCTGTTTTTAAAATATTCCTAACTTTGAATATGAAAGAAAAATACACATTTTTGTGAAATTACCCCAATTCTCTTAGCATGATAACTTCAAATCCAACCATTCATTTGCAAAAGACACAATTTCATTCTTTACCAATCCATAGTGAATATACACCACACTTTCCTTACCTATTTATTCACCAATAGGCACCTAAGCAGATTTGATGATTTGGTTGTTGTGAATAATGTCTCAGTAAACATAAGTGTGTGTCTCTCTCTCCAGTATCTTCACTAGTATTTATTATTTACTTTTCTGGTAATGGTCATTTTGAATGGAGTGATAGGAAAACTCAGAGTGATTTTGATTTAGATTGCCCTGATGGTAAAGGGTATTAAATAAATTTCCATGATTTTATCAACCACTTAGACATCTTCGTGTGAAGAGTGTTAATCCCCCTGCACATTTACTGCTTGTACTATTTTCTTGTTATTTGATTATTAAAGTTCGGTATATTTTCTTGATATCAATCCACGGTTAGAAGAATATATAGTAGATTTCTTCTTTAGCAGACCTCCTCTTCACTCTGTTTTCTTTCTTATGATGTGTAGAAGAAGCTTTGTTAATTTATGCTGTCCTGTTCATCCATTCATGCTCTTATTTCCCAAGTATGGGAATTCTATCTGAAAATTTACTTCCTATCTATTACAAGATCTTGAAATAATTTCTGTTTCTTCTTTCTGTTTCAAAATTTCAGGTCATGTTTGGGGACTCTGATCCTGTCAGCAGTGATTTATGCAGAGGACAGAGAAGGGTGAAATTTCAGTCTCCTAAATATAAAGATTCCGTTTCCTGGCCTCATTCCCAAAACCAGAAGTATGTGCTCCAGTGTGCACCTGTACTAAAGTGCTATTCTTCTCCAATACTGGGTTTAAGACATTTTCCCTCCATCTTTTTGGATAGAGTTTTAGATCCACATCACATGATTCATTTCGTCTAATAAGTGAGTTTAAATTTTCCCTTTCCTATGGTTTTATCTGTATCCCACAAGTGTACAAAGTTTTTTTGATAAACAGTTTAACTTTCTAATCTTAGCTATGATGGTTTTGTGACCCTGAGTACTTCATGTATGTGGGTGCCCACTTCTCAGCTTAGCCGTGCCCTGGTAAATAGTGTACCGCATGTGGTTGTATTATTGGAGACTAAATGAGACTTGCTTTATGAGCCAATGTTTGGCCTGTTTTGGTAAAATTTAAAGTATATGAGAAATATGGCCATATACTAGCTACTAATATGTTATCCATAATACTGTAATTGTCAGCTAAGCATGATTGATTATGCTGTTGAAGTTTTTGTTATGTAGCTTTATTAGTTTTTCTCCTTGGTCACCCCAAAAGACAAGTGGTTAAAAACAAACATCTCTAACTTGATAGATTTTTCTACATTTCCTGATAAGCAAATTTTGAACTGAGCAGATTGATACTTTTATCTTGTACTTGTAAATTTAAAATCATATATTCTTGGTGACATCACTAATTGTTGGTATCTATGCCATTTATCTCTATTTAAAAAATCTTGCTTTTTCGTGCTAGTGTGCCTGTCCTAATTATGCTTTAGTTGACTGGATGACTCACATTTAAGGTATTATGAGATACATGGGGCTTGCTTTTTATAGCTCCTCATTTTCTAATTGTGTGTCTCACGTCACATTCATTTCCGTTTTTAGCTTTACTCATAAACTTGTTTTGTGCTGATGATTTTTTTAATTATAGGTATAAGCCATAGCAAAAATGGAACTGACCAAAATTAACTGAGAAAGAAAATCTAAGCTGACTTATAACCATTAAAGTGAGTTAGTACTTTAAAAAACACCCACACAAATAAATGCCCAACACTGGATGTTTACAGCAAATTTGACCTAACCTATCTTGTAAAACAGAAAATGAAAGAATGCACCACTTCTTTTATGAGACTTTTGCAATGCTGATATTCAAGCTAAAAAATAAAAAATAAGAAATGGAAAATAGGTATCAAATCTCTCTTAAGAGTATAGATGTAAAATCATAAAATAATGCTATCAAAATAAAAAGTGTATTTTTTCAATTATTATTATTATTATTATTTACAACACAACTACAGTTTCCCCTCCCTCCTTTTTACTCAGTCCCTCCCCCAACTCCTTCTGTTCCCACCCTCCCCAACCACTCCTCCTCCATTTCTATCTAGGAAAGGGCAGGTCTCCCATGAATATCAACAGAACATGGCATATCAAGTTACAGTAAGACAAAGCACTTCCCCATGTGCTAAGACTGGGCAAGGTAACCCAGTATAAGGAGTAGGCTTCCAAACTCAGTAGAAGAGTTGGAGACAGCCTTTTTTCTCACTCTTAAAAGTCCTACAAGAGAACCAAGCTATACAACCTCAATACTTACACAGAGTGCCTAGGTCAGTTCCATGTAGGCTTCCTGGGTCTCAGTTCAGTTTCTGTGAGCTCCTTCGATCCCAGGTTAGTTGATTTTGTGAGGTTTATTTTTATGGTGTCCTTGATCTCTCTGGCTCCCACAATCCTTTCTCCCCCTCTTCTGCAGGATTACCAGAACTCTGCCTAATGTTTGATGTGGGTCTCTGCATCTGTTTCCATCAGTTGCTGGATGAAGTCTCTCTTCCAATAATTGGGGTAGGCACCAATGTGGTCATAAGAGATGGCCAGTTTAAGCTCTGTATCTGCTATTGCTAGGAGTCTTAGCTGGGGTTATCCTTGTAGATTACTGGGAGATTTCCTTGTGCAAGGTTTTTACATGACCCTGAAATGTCATCCCCTTTTTTAATCTTAGTGATCTCCCCCTCCAACACCCTCATCTGATCTGTCCAGTTCTAATATCTATCTGTCTCCAGTTCACCCATGAAATCTATTCTATTTCACCTTCCCAGAGAGATCTGACCATTTGGGTCTTCCTTGCTACTTAATGTTTCTGGGTCTGTGGATTGTAGCATGGTTATCCTTTATTTTACAGCTAATATGCATTTATATGTGAGTACATATCATGTTTGTCTTTCTGGGTCTGGGTTATCTCACTTAGGATTTTTTTTCTAGTTTCATCCATTTACCTGCAAATTTCCCAGTGTCATTGTTTTTAACAGCTAAATACTCCGTACTCCATTGTGTGAATGCACCACGTTCTTTGGTTGAGGGACAAGAAAGCAAAATTAAGCATCACCTCTCACTTAGGAGTTTGGATGCAAAATTACAATATAATATTATCAAAATACAAATGCATTATTTTTTCTTGTTCAGAGCTAATAGATGATCACTATGTTACTTGACTTTCAAATTTTAAATGTAGTTCCATAATTGGTTATTCAATACAAGTGGTAAGCTCTGAAATCACATACATACAAGCCACATGAAATATATATATATGTGTGTGTGGCATATATATAACATGTATGTATATACACACATATATGAAAAACATATAACAAATATTTATGGATTTGTGTATAGGGGTGTGTGTGTGTGTGTGTGTGTGTGTGTGTGTGTGTGTGTGTGTGTGTGTATGTGTGTGTGTGTGTGTGTGTGTGTGTGTGTGTGTGTGTGTATGTGTGACAATAGTCAAAGAAAATGATGCCATCAATTTGAGAGGCAGTGAAGTGGAATACATTGGGGGGATTGGAGTGAGGAAACATGGGAGGGATTTAAGGGAAGAAAAGGAAGGTGAAGAGATATAACTATATTTTAATTAAAATTTAAAAACAAAACCAACCGAATAAATAAATGCTGGTATTAAGAAAAACATATTGATCCTATAGAGTTGCAAATTGCCCTTTTAAGGTAGAATGTACAGCCCCAGAAATAATGACATTATTGCTCAAGTCTTTAGACTACTTTGGCTCTTACTTCATAAGGAAAATGGCTTCCATATGCCTTTTCTGATAGACAATTTTAATCCTCAAGATTCCTTGAACCATACTTAACCTTTTTTCTGAGTGATGTTTTAGAGTGAACTATTGTTGTTCTATATTTGATAGTTACAGTCCATGTTTATAAGGTGTAGAGAGAATGAGTGAGAATTTCACATTTACTTTATTTATCTGTATTCTAAAATATCCTATGTTTACAGGAGAATCATATTTTTATCTTTCTGAAAATTAGATATTGATGATCTGAATTGGGAACAAACTCACCAGTATTGTATATGTGATACCCAAAGCATATACATAAACACTTGAGGTTAGAAAGAATGGTAAGCAAGTATGGATCCCATCCCTTATATATCAGATGAACTTACGAGATTGCTGTGAGATTACTTTCCCTGTATCTCCTTTCCTACTAATAGGAAACTTTTTGCTCTACCAGTATATATCCTTTTTATATCTCAACAGTGACATAGGTCTCCAATATCAGGCCCTGATTTGCTGGTGTGAACCCCTGAATAATGATTCTCCAGCTCCACTGCTCCATGGCTTCTACTTGCTTATGAAAAAGATTATTTCTGGGAATCCTCCATCTTTACATAAAAGAGTTCACTAAAATTAAGTAATCTGAATCATATTAAGAATTTTTTATTGCAATGCTTGAAACATGAAATAATATTATTCTGTGACTGCTTTAAAAACTTGTAAGGTGATAGAAAAATGACCTCCCCCCAAGTTACTTTTATGGAAAATTAGTTCAGATTAATTTTGGGGAGCATCCTATAGTTAAGCGGCTCACTTCTATGATTTTCAACTGTGTGAGAAGCCTGCTCCTTTGTCTCAATGCTGCCTTCCAGCAACATCCTTGGAACTCCCCTTGTGTGTTCCTGGGCAAGGTCGTTCCTCCAAGTTCAAGTTCCCTGTTCATCAAGAGTGTTAAATATCTCCATCATCCTCACTCTACAGATACGGAGCAAACCAAGAACTACTTAAGTGTAGATTTCCTTGGACCTCTTTTCTTGCCCTTAATCAAAGGTGTGAAGTGTTTCTTATTACTGGGGAAATGAAATCCCGACCCCAAGCCCCACCTAACCTGTCTGTCAAGACTTCTAAAACTGATTCTTTTGAACTCTTCAGAGTGATTATTTGTTCTTTTCTCTCACCCCTTTACTACAGACTTTTTCGTTATTACTGTTTCCACAGGTCCCAACACTCCTACAAGGCTGCCTAAGCCCCTCCTCCCAAAGGAAATTTCCCCCCTTTTGACGCCTATTATCTGCCACTGTCTTCTTTCCATATTGATATCTGTGAGTGTCCCGGAAATCAGCAGGTGGGACTATGTTTAATGACGGTGTCTGACAGCTAGCAGCTCATACCCAGCCCTGACGTGCATTACTTAGGTGACCTTTGCCAACCAATTAAGTGGTTCTGTGCTTCACCTTTCTCATTACCTATCCAAGCTTAGGACAATAACTTTTACCTCTTCAGTCTTTTATAAGTCGGTGAAACTGACTCAGATAACGTCATCAACATGAATATTAGAACATAAAGTCTTTTATATCCTAGCTTGCCTTCCAGGTGAAATATTTACTGAATGCCCCCCAGGAAGGACATCCTCAGGCAACCCAGCATCCCTCCTTTGGTAATAGCCTCCAGGGGAATCATTTCCCATCATTTTGCCCAGTCTTCCTGAGGCTATAAATCAAGGTGCCTCTGTTGCCAAACTTGTGGGTAAATTACTTAATCCAGACAGTTTGGACGTTCAATCCTGTTCATTTGTGCCTTAAATTTAGTAACGGAAACCTGGAAGAAAAGAATGGAAAGTGCCTTTTCCAAAAGAAAGTTGTCTAGTTGCTTTTGCTGCGATTCCTGGGTTGGCCACTTATGTTGTTTCTCATTCCCACCACTCCAACAATGAAATCACAACAACACAGTTGTCTAGTCCTTCTTACTGAGAGCCCCGGGTTGCCCGCTGCCAATGTTTTCTCACTTCCCTCCAGTATCTTTCTCTTCTGCCCCATTCTTACCACAAAGATCCCTACTTAGTAAACATATTTTTTGCTTGATTTAATAAAATTAAAATATGTTGCTTGTACCCAAAGCTCCAAATAAAAGATTGCATTATCTACACTGTAACTTACCATAGTCAAACCCAATACCCAGCACTTAAAATCCTCAGTAAATTTTTTAATACAAATAAGTTATCTAGCTTCCATTGGTCTTGTCTAGTTGAAGTTCACTGTATTAATTTACATTTGAAATAAAAATTGTTGAACATTTTAGCTGCTTCTCCCTAAGGATTAATATTTGTATATTATCTTATTTTTTTAAAGTCACATTTATATGGAAAATTAGGGAAATGGGAAAATTTTAGACGACTGAGAGTTTTCATAAATAAAACTACAGAACAAATGAAAGCATTTATTGTCTTGATCATTGTTTTAATTTATTTCAAATACTTTATGGTGTAGAGTTACCTATTCTGCCTGTCCCTTAGACACATCTGGGAATATTTTTTATATAACTTTCCCTGCCTTGAAGACCAGTTTGACCCAAAGCCATGGCTGTGCAACAACGTTTAGTGCAGTGACTTTTCCATGCTCCAGATAATGCTGATATAGAATAAGATTAGAGGATTGATAACTATGGAGTCCATTGATTATGTAAGGTGTTTAAAATGTAATTTGTGTGAATCATACTTTGCAAGTAAAAAAAAATTGTCTCGATTTGAGAACAAAAACATGAGCATGAAGATTCAATGAAATAAACTCTTCTGAAAAAACACTAATGCTCTACAATTATTTTCCCATCTAAATAAAGAAATGCCAAGTACACTGTCTCCTCTAAGCAACAAATCTTTAAAACTGAAAGGAAATACTAACTGTGGTGCTTCAAATAGCGTCCCTCAGGTTGGGCAGATGGGCTGTTTTAGTTCGTTTCCAGCTTCTGTTTGGTGGCGTTCCTGGACTATTTTTGAGAACCAGTGGGTAACTGGAAATTGGGAGTCAGCTTAGGTGTTTGACTTGGAAATAATGTCTTTGAAAACCATCAGTTGCAAATACAAAGCAAACTAGCCTTGTTTTGCTACCAGTTTATAAACGTGGGAGCGAGGTTCTCCGGCCACCGCTGAAAACAAATGAATGTGAGGAGAAGCAAAACTGCTGCCCTGGCTCCAGACACCCTATGATGGGATGGGAAAGAGGGCAGCAGGAGCGGCTGCCGGGGGGGATTCTGGAGAGTGTGAAGTCATAACTAAATTGGAATACAGAGCTGTTGGGAGGCCCTTCTGAAAGAACCTGCAGCTTGGTCCCCGGCATACGGAATTAAGGCTGAGAACTCGAACCAAATGTGAAGAACCTCTAAATGTTACACACCTGCCACAGCCACTCATTGAAACCTTAAAGGACATTACATTGGGAAGACACAGGCTTCCCTGCCAAGTCTACGAACATATACGCGCCTGTAATACTGTCCTTCCTTAAGAGGGATCAATTTCAAACCTAAGTATAAAAATCAATCACTTAAATATCCTATGAGAGAGCACTGCTGAGAGTCAAGGCCATGTGTTTTTATTACCAACAGTGGAAAGGATGAAGGACTTGTAGGCGAATCCACAAGGGCCCAATCTAATGGGTATCAAGGATTTATTAGAAAGCACTCACGGATACACAGCAAAGTAGATAGCAGCCATTTTCTTCCATTCTGCCATGGGGTGAATGGAACCAGCACTCTGATCTCAGACCACCGTGGCAAGAACGTGAGGGCCCCTCCCTTTCCTTTTAAGAGGTAGACAAGGAGCTCTGCATCTGACGGGCCAAATAGCTCAAGGTCATGGGCTGAGCCACTACCCACTACAGGACCCTGCATTTCCATAGAAGGTCACAGCGCCCCCTGGGTGACTAGAGGGCTAACAGCAACACTTGGAGAAAACAATGAAAATCAACGTCGTCCCTTCTTTGAAAGCAACTTAACTAGAGAGAAAGGACTCATCTAGCACATTTCTAAGAAAATCAAGGCCCTGGAAGAGAACCCTGGCTGAAGTAAAGAAACCTCAGAGAACAAGGGGTGGTGAGATTAAGAGCTGAGTGCAAACCAGTCCAGAAAGCAAGGTCTGACCGGAAAGAATGGAACCAAACCGTTTCTAAGAAGCCAAATTACGGGAAATTGTCAGACCTTTTTAGAGGGAACAGAAGCTTAAGAGACTCAAGAATGCTAAGCGCTAGATCAACAGACATCTACTGAATACAACTGAGGGGCCAGCACTGTACAGGGGGGCTTGGAAACATTCTCCTCACTTGTCAGCAGCGGCAGCCTGAGGTTCAGGAAGACGCTCCTCCTGTGGCATACAACAGAGAGCCCCAGCAAACTCTGACACTCGTTCTAAGTCTCCAGGGAGGGTTTCAGGGGTAGAGCCTGAAGCCTTTGTGCTTGGCGCTTCTGATAAGAGTTAAGAAACAACTTTCAGTGTATAAAAACCATTGAGAGAGCTCAAAGGGAATACAGGCTCGAGGTCCTTGAAGCAGGAAGAGGCATGATCCATGATCCCTTAGTTTGGCCGATCTCCTAGGCAGCTGATGCAAAGCAAGCTTAGGAACCATGGATACCCGCTACTGTGTAGATTTACACTTGGGCTTCAGCATCATCCGCTAGTACTTTGGGCAAATTATCTGCCTCATCTGTGCTTCGCTTCAATATTTATAAATCCAGGTAAGTAGGTCACGTGATGCTGTTATCTCAGCCTCTTCGGGTGCATCTCAATGTCGCCTAAGCAGGCTTACGTTCCCGCATGTTCTCCCCTGGCCTTTTCCACTTCATAGCTATGGAGAATAGGAATTTCTCAAGCTTCATTGTACACTGTACCCCTCAGAAGTATCGATAAGTCACGGCTTTGGATCATAACCAAGCCCAGAATTTCAGAGTCTGTAGGTCTGCCTGTGACCCAAGAATGTGTTCCTCTAACAAATTTTTAAAAGATATAGACGTTGATCTCAGGTAGATATTTAGAACCAGTAATAGAGACTCGCTGCCGACAAGGTTCGTTACTCTGGGGCACCAGTGCCCGGTGCTTAAGCTGTGGGGTAATGAGACTATGAAGGTGTACATAACCTCATAGTTCTCCAAATGCAGTACAATATACTCATCTATGTATCTGTAGTATGTAATGTCTATGGTATACGACATGGATACATTGGGGACTAAAGTTGTTAGCTCACATCAAAAGTGTTTCAGAATATACCTAATCACTGTTGTTATTAATCAAACCGTGCTTGAACACCTACCATGGGCCAGACCATTGGTTAGATCCTAGAATCAGGTTGGTTAATTAGCTGTTGGGAAGAAAGCACGTGACAATATAAGTAGACTCTGATAAGGACAGGCATCTACTGAGTTAGTTATTAGAGAAGGGTGCAGACGGTATTTGATTTCTTTGTTACCTCTAGCCTAACCTGGGAGGCATAGTATCCAACATTTTACTACCACCGCAACTGTGGGGCCCACTGCAGAGACGTCTTTCACCAGTATCCTGGAGGGCTTGTATCACCCAATGCAGAAAACAGTACATAAGGAACATCTATTAGATGTGGCTGCACCCTAAATTACTGATTTCCACAGGCTTAATATGCTAGCAATTCTAAAATTCTTATCATTACATAGAATATTTCTTCCAAAGAAATCACTTCTTTGAATGTTATCTGTAAACGGAGGCTTTTCTCCCGCCTGCCTGTTTTCAAATTCCAGCAGCCACTTCCCAAATTACCACCCAGAGGCTTATATTAATTATAAATGTTTGGCCAGTAACTCAGGCTTATTACTAACTAGCTCACACATTCAAATTATCCCTTTCTATTAATCTATGTACTGCCACATGGCCATTGCTTTTCTGGGCCCCTGGCACCTTGTCTTTTGGGTGGCTGGCTCGCATCTCCCCTTATTCTTCCCCTCTTCATCCAAGCCCTCAGTTTGATTGCTTCATCTAGCCTTATCCTGCCTGGCGATTTGTCAACAGCTTTTATAATTAACCAATGAATACATACTCACAGCCTACAGAAAGATCATTCCAAAGCAGTTACCTTCATTATTAGATCGCTATATATATATATATATATATATATATATATATGTTATATATATATATTTGTTATATATATATATAAAACTTACTAGCTATCCATTTCAGAAGAGGCAAAATGAAATATAAGGACACTAATTAGTTATCTCATAATAGAGGGTAACACATTATTGTTAACTGGGAGGGTGATCCTCAGGACCCATGATCTGCTGTGTTACAATAGAAACAAAAGAAAGAAACAGAAAAAAATATATATCTTGCCCAGGAACATGTGCCTTGCTCCATGATACAGGAATCCCAGGAGCAGGATGTTTTATTTTGTAGATGATGACATCCTCTGTGAGAAGTGTCTTGTACACTTCACAGAATCATCAGTGCAAGTTCCCTTTTTAAAGTATTTTCACTCCCACAATGTAACCTAACTCTTACTACTTGGTTCTTTCTTCTGCCACCCTGTTTATTCTGACCCAAGCACCCCGATAATACTTTGGAAATAGTCTGGAGTGAACCACCAAGCTAACGGGGAGAAGAAAGAAACAATCATTACTGGAGTCCTTGTTTCCTGACAATGTCAAAAATGAATGAGAACTCCATGGTAAACTAGCGGGACCTTAACCATTTAAAGAAGACTTTACTTTTGCATTACTTTGGCCGGTTTGTTGTTGTTGTTGTTGTTGTTGCTGCTGCTGCTGCTGCTGCTTTGGTTTTCCTTTCTGTGATGTTTTAGGTTTCCAGCTGTGCCCCGCATTACTTACATTACCCAACCCAAGGTAAGCAAGTCCCAGGTCAGTCCCCTCCAGTGAGGACTTCCCAGGAAATGCAGTTCATCCTTTCAGCCCCCAGTTTAACAAAGAGCAGCCCCAAATTCACCTAAAATATCTGCTCATTTCCAGAACATTCTATAAATGTTTACTATCAGAGGTCTCTTTGGAAAAAAATAAAAAAAGCTGCTGACAGAAAATATATCTGAGTTGATTTGAACGCTATTAGCTTCTGTGAGGAGTTCAGACCATCTTTACTGTGAGAGACTCTCGTAAAACCCCAAACTCCTCACCCACACCCTCCGGTGCCATGGCGAAGTCTCTGACGATGAATGGGGATCTGTATGAATTCCTCAGTAGTAAACTAGGGTTACAGTCAATTTTCTGACTCATGGTCACCGTACATTTGCAGGGACCTTAGTGCATTAGTGTGATGCCTGGATCTGTATACATTAACTCCACCAAAAAAAACCCAGGAAGAAAGAATGATGCCTCTGAAACCCAGCAAAATCACAAGCAGCCAAGGTCTGCTTGTATAAATAATCACATTGCTCCCATTTTTATGACTGCAAAACTGGCAAGCATCATTGAATCCCCTTGAGAATCTCCTGCCAGAGAAAAATCCTTCCCCTAGTAAACTGTGGCACAATTGTAGATAGCTATCCTGTTCCCTTCGGCATCAGGTTAATGGAACCCACACTAAAACTCTCAGAAGGGAGGGGTGCACAGGGTGTTTGCCCCCGGTCTTTTGGACCAAGATTCAGAAGAGATCTCTGGTATTCCTGGAAGACTGAGAGCACTCTGCAAGGGACAGGCAATCAGACTCTGTATCTTTGATCAGCCAGTACAGGTTTGGCAGAATGAGTCTCTAGCCATTGGCAGTGGGAAAGCAAGGGGAGAGAGAAAAAAAGGGGAGACTCTTGGGTAATGGTATTGCAGTTGTGACAGGGTTGCAAGGCTCCTGTGCTTGTTAAATGGAAGGGCTATGTATTCCTGGGAACAATAATCCTGACCTAAGATTATCTCAGCAGACTTTCTGCGTAAAGCTCATGCAGAGGAAAAATGGCATCCTATCTAATGAGTTCACAGCCCTTTCTCTTCCCCTTCTCCACAGGAGCTACCGACAAAGCAAGAATTAACGTGCATTTGTTTTAGCAAATCACCTCCCCCATAATTCAGGCCTTACAAGCTGGAGGTCCTCAACATTCTGTAAACTCCTGGTGGTTTTTCCCTTTGGTACACTCTGAGAAAACAATATACCCTCCTGCTTTTTCCACGATATCCCTACACCTGATCAGAGTAATGAGTAACGTTTCCCTACCTCTCCAAGTTCTATAAATGTTAAGTCAGAAGGTTATGAGAAACTAAACATTTGAAAACAAAGGAAATATGCATTATTGCTTGAAGCTTGGCTTAAATGAGAAATAAGAAGAAAGCAAAGACCGTTATCAATGGTTGACCTGGAAGCACAAGAAGACACAGAAATACAAACCAAATTGTATTCCCTTTTAATGAACTACTAGCAGGTTTGAGAATGGAATCCCCTGACTGAAACCTCATTAAACCTAGCCAGAGACTGGAAACCTTCTTTTTGTACATGCCTTGTATGAGCCATGCTTATTTTCTTAAGTGATTTTTTTTTTTTTTTTTTTTTTTTTTTTTGCTAAAGTGGAACTTTGGAACTACTCTAATAACTGGTGGCATGTTTGATTTCTAGAAGCCCTGTATTTTCTTAACTAGACTCAGATGAAGGAAAGTCAGAATGTCAAATGATGCCATCCAGCTCTTACAGGTATGCAGTAACCAACAATTTTTAAACTTAGGATTCCGTTTATACTGAAGAGAGGCAATGATCCAAGACATTTATCAAACTCGGGCTTTTATTACTCCTTGGGAAACAGCTTTCTTAAAAAGCTTGGGAACAGTTCATCATGTTGGAAGAGGACTTCAACATCTTGAGCAGACACTGGAGTCACCCCAAAGGCTTTGAGGTTTGCAGTGCAGATGCCACCTTATACAATGAAGTAGGAATCCCAGAGCGGGGGGGGGGGGGGGGGGGGGGGGGGGGCTCTTGCACTCTCCGATTCACTAGTGATTCAAATGCACAGCCAGCATCAAACAGCAGGGTCTTCATCTTCTGCTTCCCAAACCTGAATGTCTCTTAACATCAGCTGGAAGACAGTATAAACAGAGATGGATGAACCCGGATCCCAGCAATTATGACAAGTTAGGTATGGGTAGGGCCTCAAATTTTGTATTTCTACCAAGCTCCAAGTAAAGTTGAAGCTCTTGTATGCCAGGACCATTATGTCAGCGCCAGTAGCTTACATGATGTGTTTATCTGACAGTTTCAGTCGAAAGAAACTAAGGACTGTATACATTGGTGCTTTAGAGAAACTGGTCTAACATAGCCGGCGATTTTTAATAGTCCTATCACACTCTTTAATTTGACAGCCTAATGGAAATAGCAGTGACAGTGTCAAAGAGCATGTCTTAATGGCTTCCCTTCCTGTCCAACTCATAAAACACAACTGAGATGTTTAAATGAGCCACTTACGTGGTACTTATGTAAAACTGTGACTCTTGTCAAACACTACAGATTATAATCAACTTCGTGAGTATCTGGTTAGTTTCATCTGCTTTACTGGGAAAATTTAACATTTAAAGTATCAGGGAAAGAGGGTCACATAGATACGCCTTAGTTAGCAAGAAGCAGCAATTCAAAAATTTGTATCTATTTTAAGTTTTACTCACTTTGTAAAAGAAATCTAGGATTTCTGGTCCCTAGTTCAACGGGTACACTATGTCAATTTTCCCATGTGACTATCATGCCTTAGTATTAAATTCATTTCCTTTTTATTAGAACATTGCTAACTTAACTCAGTATAAATATACCAAAGCTCTTCTAAACTACTTTTTTAAACTTGTTCATATCCAAGCAGAAACAGTTGTATTTGGGAGCTAGAGAGATGGCTCATCAGTTAAGATTACATGATACTCACTGTTGAGTGAAAGAATTCATTCTGGGAGGGAGAAACTGAAAATATATTTCTCTGTAGTTTTGTTAAAACCATAAAGAAATCTGTTTAATTTCACAAGAAAAAAAGAAATGGAGAGATGGAGGAAAGGAAGGAAGGAAGGAAGGGAGGTTGGGACGGAGGGAGAAAGGGACGGAGGGAGGGAGGGAAGAAGGAAGGAAAGAAAGGAAGGAAGGAAGGAAGGAAGGAAGGAAGGAAGGAAGGAAGGAAGGAAGGAAGGAAGAGTTTAATCTGGGGGCTGAAGCAATGACTCAAAAGTTAGAGTGCTTACTGATTTTGCAGAGGACCCAAACTCAGATCCCACAGCCATGCCAAGTTACTCATAATTGCCAATAATTACAAATCCAGAAAATCTGATACCTTTGGCCTCTTTGGGCACAAGCACTCATGTCCAGATACATACATGCCATACTCAGAAACACACACACAGACACACACACACACACACACACACACACACACACACACACACACACATTTAAAAGTATGTATTAATGGAAAAGCTACATTTTTCTCTGGGCAGCAAAACAATAATTTGCATGCTTTGTGTACTATCAGTAAATAATTTTAGTCTCAAAGATACACACATGACAAAGCATGCAAAATGTTTCTTAACCTAGATTCGGGATTATTTACTTTTTAAAGACTGATAATCATTGTTGAAAACCCTAATATACAAATAGTTCCAAAGTCTTATGGAGTTAGATATACAATAGTGGTATAGTTTGGTGATAGATGGCTTGCCTAGCATCTGGAAGATACAGAGCTGGATCAACAGCACCACAGAAAAAGAAAGGTGAGAGTCTCATTCATAAGTGTACATTTCCTCATAATTTAAAGCCCCACTACAATAAGAGTACAGGATAATATGCTATAAATCGAGGATAAAGAGAAAAATTACCAGAGGTAGAGATGCACATTTTTAATTTAAAATTTCCAAGGCAATAACAATTAGGAAAAGAAAAGGAAAAATAAAACATGTCAGTGTTCAGTATCATAGAGTTGAAATCTCCAAAAGACAGTCTATGGTGGATCAAGTGAGGCTGTCTATAAATCTTGCCCTATTTCTAATGCCCATTGAAGGAGACTTTAAAGAAACCACATATTGACCTGCACTGGTCCAACTAAGGCCAGTCTCTCCCTAGGACTCTTCCCCTTGGCTAGCACTGCATTCTCCTACCGTATCCTGCCTTTCCCTCTCTCATCCCCAAATGTTCATCACGATCATTTCTAATTAATAAGTTGCTGCCTAGGAATCTATCTAGGAGATCTAGAAGCCAAGTGCCCTATCAATTTCATTCAAGGTGTTCATGCGCCAGAAGGCACTTTTTGTCCCTTTTATTTGAACAGAAAGATGTCCTGTAGAATAACAAATATTGGTTTCCATGATTTGATATGGCTCAATTAAGTGAATATTCCTATACTTCTCTCAAGCTTAGACACAGCCCTAACCTTTCAACATAAGTCATAAAAATACAAAGAGCAGGTTTGTTATGGATTTACTATGCCTTTCTGTTTTTATTATGCGTTGTTAGAGATCAGAGCATCTGCATGATTACACATGTGAACAAATCAGTTTCCAACTCCTCTGGCAAATTTCTGAGCAACCTTGCTTGGAAAACACCTGGTAAAATATGCCTTCATTCAAGTTGAAAGTCACTTAAGTGGAAACCCAACGATAATGCTGCTTTTCCAATCAAGAGCAAAATCATAGCTCCACAGGATGTGGCAGATTGCCAGGTGTTTCATATTTGTGGGACAGACACACTGTCAAGCTCTTCTTTCCATAATCGATAAACCAAAACTCAACACACCAAGGTTAACAGTTCGCTTCTCTTTGACTACAGAACTGGAATTGTGATATTCTTTTATTGCACATAAATCACTTTCGTAGAGCTATTAGGAGGTTGGTAGCAAAGTAGCAACAATCCTCCAGGCAGCTGAACAACATCAGACAAGGCAGAGGTGGGCTTGGGGTCACTGCACACCAACCATCACACCCACCGTCACTTTCTTCTTCTTCTTCTTCTTCTTCTTCTTCTTCTTCTTCTTCTTCTTCTTCTTCTTCTTCTTCTTCTTCTTCTTCTTCCTATTCTTCCTGTTCTCTTCTTATTCTCTTCTTATTCTTTTTCTTCTTTTATTGCTCTTTCAGAATGTGCCAGGTTGTTTGGCCTAAGGACTGTGCACTTAAATTCTATACAGATGACAATGTCAACCCTCATTTGCTTCATGAATTACTGACAGGTTGAATCAGGACATCAAACATTGCCTCAGATCCAGGTGTTTCAGAGAGCTTTCTGGAGGTTTGCAGATTCTGTTTTAATGATTTGGTCAATGAGACATTTTAGACAAAGGACATTACTCAAAGTTGTTTAACTTTGTCAGAAATTACTGGAGATTAAAAGTTGAATCTTATGCTTCTTTGTGAGTATAACATAAAACATTCTAGTTACATTATTAAATGAAGTATAGCGTAAAAAATTAACTCAAACAAGAGCTAGCCAAATGTGAAAATTTTAAAGAGAAGATAGAATTACTGTAAGTTACTTTGCAATATTCACTTCCTTTGAATGAAGTGAAGTTATATTTCTGAATACATGTCAGTTCTCTTACATAATATATGCATATTATATATTTAGAAATCATTTTTTATATATAATTAACTTCCTCATTCAATTCTCATAATCAACGTATGATCAGATGGGGATAATGAGGCCCTTACAAAGTCAACAACCTGCCCAAGTTGACACAAAACATAAACTGGAATCTTCAGGATTTGAACATTATAGTTGACTTCAAAATATAACCCCAACCCATACAGCATGGGACAGTGACCATGTCACAACCATTCAGAATTTGTTTTGTTTTTCTGATTTTCTCTTAACCCACCAAACATGTGAATCATTCACTCTGTCTCATTGGCATTTTTACGGCATCTTTTCCAGTGGCTGCCTCCTTTTGGGCAGAACTGTTATTTTGAAGATTCTATATGTCCAGAACATAGTCGCTAGGCAACCTTCTTTTCCTCTCCCTGCTACTACTCATATAGCTTGGGTCTTTGGCCCTAAGTAGACAGAAACTGTAGAGAGGTTGAATGTGTTCCCAGGGCTGGGTTTTGTCAGTCTTTGTATCCCTCTACATTTGACCACTGTAGGTGGTGTCCTCTGGCATATCAGATCTCCTGCTATCTTTAACACTAAGACCCTTAGCTCTACAAGAGTTACAACCCAGGAAGTAAGGGTTCCTCATCCTATAGCAGCGGATGGTTTGGTAGCTTCTAAGTTGCCCTATGCATAGCAATTCCTAAGCCAGTGAGTGTTTCAGCTCCTGGCCTGGGGAGTCTAAAGTCACTGCTGCTACT
Organism: Arvicola amphibius; assembly: GCF_903992535.2. Taxonomy (NCBI): domain Eukaryota; kingdom Metazoa; phylum Chordata; class Mammalia; order Rodentia; family Cricetidae; genus Arvicola; species Arvicola amphibius. The sequence goes on along the minus strand of NC_052051.1, from coordinate 41,445,583 downwards.
TCCGCTGCTGTTACTGTAGTTGTTGTGGCTATTACTGCTGATGTTACTGGTGTCTCTGCACTCATACTTCCCTGCAGTAGCCCTCAGAACTCTGTTTTTATAAAGCTGCCAAGACACCATCGTTCCATACATCCCTATTTCTCAGCTCATGTAAAACCAAGGCTCTCACTCTCTCTGAGCTGTCAAAGCAGCTGGTTACTGCACAGCCGCTGCCAAAACTGATTCAACTTCTCTGTCTCTATTGTTGCTGCTTGTGTGTGTGTGTGTGTGTGTGTGTGTGTGTGTGTGTGCCACTTACACATACCACCACCTTAATGCAATCAAGGCAAGACCAATCAAGAGAAGCCTTTTAATTGGGCCCAAGGTGCCAACACTAGAATAGATATCACAAGAGTGAGTCTGACAAAACAAAACTCAAAAGTTTAACAATGACAGTACCAGGGGATTTTAGCTGTGCTTATCCAATGCTAAATTCCTCTCCATTGCCCCAGGGGAAGTGGATCCCCTCATATGTCTCACATCCAGAGGGAATTCACCAACAGGCAAAAGGTAGCTTCAGTGTTGGTTATCTCAGCCCCCTGAGTACCAAGAGTCCATTGCTGGAAAAACAAAGACCCAGATGCTTAGAACTCTTGGTAATGAAAGCTAAATGCTCAGGTCAAAGGCTTACTCCTTTGTGCCTTGAATATCAATGGCTGTATTAGCTACTTTTCTATTGCTGTGATAAAACACTATGACCAAGACAACTTATACAAGAAAAGGTTTAGTTGAGCTTACAGTTTCAGAGGATTAGATTTCATAATGGCCAAGCAAAAGAATGGTAGCAGCAAAAGCTAAGAACTCAGGCTTTGATCCACCATCAAGAGACAGAGTGCACACTTAGATGGTGGGAGTCTTTAAAACTTCAAAGTGCCCCCACTATGCCATCCTGCCTTGCTGTGACACACCTCCCTCGACAGGTCCCTGTCTCCTAATCCTTCTCAAACAGTTTTACCCACAGGAGACCACGTATTTAAACCTATGACCTTGGGGGACCATTCTTATTCAAACCACAACAATGGGCCAGCACTTGGAGACCATTGGTCCACGTAGCAGTTGGCAATGGCAGTCACAAGTAAAGGCCAGTACAGCGGTTCTTCAGCATTGGATAGCAGCAGACCCCCAAGGTTTGACAACTACCATCACACTAGAAAAATAAGAAATCCCTTGCCCACAGCCTTCCACTTTCTGCAGGATTTGTTCTCGTACTCTCTCTGTACTCCACCTGCTGGCTTGACCACTGTGTTCATGTCCCACTGCTTTGGCCTCTACCCATTCTTTTCAGGTTCCTTCATGTAACCACGGCTCCTTCTACTTCACATTTGCATTTCCATTGCCTTCCTTCTTATAGAGCTTTTCAGACAGAGTCTCATACTAGGAGAAGGGTAGCTGTGTGTATATATGGAAGAATTGATCTTTCCCACTGAACTGTCAATTTTCTAAGTATTAGTTGATGTCTACAATGACTAGAAACATCATGTTTCATGCCTGTTATTAATACAACGCCTTTTTTCTTTTGTCATTGCAGTCTGGTTGAACTGTCTTACTTATCACTATTTTTCAAAGTAATCTTTTACCATAAATTTCCTCATTGTTTCCTATATATAGTAATTCCTTCCTGTTCTTATCTTTATTTACTTCTTTCTGTTTGCTTTGGGCTTGTTTTATTCTTTATTCATAATAACATTTATTAATTAATTACATTTATTAATTCATAACATTCATTAATGTAAAAATTAATTCTTTGAGAATTTCTAACAATATATTTTGATCTTATTCATCTGTTTCTCTCAGCTCCTCCCCAGATCTACTTCCACGCTGATAACCACTCAACTTGATGCTCTCTCTCTTTTTGAAATCCATTGAGTTCAATTTATGTTGGTCATATAGTCTTGTGTATGTGCCTACTCTGGAGGATGCCCAACTTACCAGGGTTCACATCCTTAATGAAAACTCCATTTCTCTCCCTCAGTGGCTACCAAATGACCTCAACTAGGAGTGGGCCTTCATGCCCCCTTTCTCTATTCAATATGGGAATATGGGAATTTTATGAGGCTTTAGCTTATAATGGTCTTATGCATGCTATCTCAATATGATTTTTGTGTAATTCCCCGGTTGTCTCCAGAAAACACTGTTTCTTATAATTACCCACAATTTCAGTTCTTTCCATCCTGCAAAGATCCCTGAACTTTGGGAATTTAAAGCTGATACTCTTTCCCTGCCGATTAGTGTGTGGTCCTCTATGTTCATTGTCACCTCTTGTGAGAAGAAGCTTCTCTAATGAGGGTAACGAGATTTTTTAATCAATATGTAAAAGTCCAAAGGGCAAAGTCTTTCCTGAGATTCATGTAATCTCTTTAACTGTAATCCTTTATGAAATAAGAAGAAAAATCAGATCAAGCTATAATGTCTCACAATCCATTAGCATTCCAAAACATAGGACAGGAGACCTAGTGAGATCAAATAGGGAACCAAAGCAAAACCTAAAACCAGCTGGGCTAACTCCAAACTGCATCTCTATGTCTGATGTCAAAACACTCTTTGATAAAGGAATGCAAAGTAATGCCTTCAGAAAATAAAGTTTAATTTTAGTAAAAATTCAGGAGCACAGGATCCCCCAAACACTAAAATTAGAACCAGGCATGTTTGCTAATTTATATAGAAAAGAAAAGGAAATTTACCTATCTGTTACTTGTATCCCCAAATTTGATCCACTTGGCATCAAATGATTCTATCAGAGTTGTGGTTATTACCTGGTAAAACAATAAAACCATTAATTTTTATGTATGTTTGTCACAGTTTTGAACGACTAATTTTAAAAGACATTTGAAATAATGCAACGATAAAAAAATCGCAGTTAAATATCTCTAGAAAATTAAACATTTTTTCTTCAAATACTGTATGTTCAATTCCAGGGGAGTCGAGACACCACAAAAAACTCTCTACAGAATCAACTAGCCAGGGTTCACAGAGACTCAACCAACAATCACACAGGGTGCCTGTATGGTCCTGGTCTATGTCTTCAGCATGTATTTTATGATTGCGTAGTTAGCGTGTCCCGTGGTATTACTAACAGTGAGAGCAGGGGCTGTCCTTGAATCTCTTACCTGTTTTGGGGATTCCTTTTCTCCTATTGGGTTGCCTCTGGCCATCCTTAATATGGGGGTATGTGCCTAGCTTTTTTATAACTTGAAATGCCTTGTTGGTGGGTATTCCTGGGAGGTTTGCCCTTTTCTCAAAAGAAAGGAGGAGGAAGATTGGATCTGGAGGAGAGAGGATGTGGAGGGAGGAGGGACTGGGACTGAGAGGAGAAACTGCAGTTGGGTTGTAATATATGAGGGGCAAAGTGAATATATATATATATATATATATATATATATATATATTATTTTTTAAAAGTAAAAAAGTAATATATATATATATATATATATATAGAGAGAGAGAGAGAGAGAGAGAGAGAGAGAGAGAGAGAAGGGGGGAGGGAGAGAGAGAGAGAGATCCTAAACCCTGGTTTTATTTTTAGTTTTGTTTCTTCCTTAGAGTTTAACAAATCTTGAAAAGTAAACAAATAATTTGTGTCCTAATCTATCTTTCTGCATGATAAGGGAAAAAAGCAACTCTACATCTCTGCAGCTATTCTGTCCCTCTAAGTTGTGAGAGCAAAGAAGATGGAGAAGCCCTTGAGACACAGTTTACAGTCCAGAGAACCATATTTCTAAAGTCTCGAGGTCTGTAGAAATGCATATCCATTTCTCCCTCTAGCCTAGACCTAAGCACCACTTTACTGGAGTGTCAACTACAATTCACCTGCATACTGCCTCATAGTCAGTCATCAGAACAATTTACACAGCATTTTAAAATGAGTAGAATCACAGTTCGAAGAGACAAAGCAAGAGTCAGAACTGGACTCAGGTAACACAGGAGTACCGAAAGTTTCTGAAATGAGGTTTTCAACAACTATGAACAATAATCTGAGGATTCTGAGGTTAATATTCTAAGGGAATATGAAAGAACAGTTGTATAAGCACAGAAGAGGATAATCCTAGATGGTTCTAGAACCAGAAAGAAATGGAAAAGAATGAAACACTTTCACAGGAGGAAAAACAGAAAGAAAAGACCTGAAATTGATGTTAAGCTGTCACCTCAGAAAACTACAAGGACATAAGAGGACATTAGTGAAGATCAAATTAGTGAAGATCTAATCAAGGGAGCAAAGTCATTGGAGCAGAAATCAATGATGTTGAAAAGTGCCAAGTCCACTGACAGATTTATTTCACCTAAGTAGAGAAAATCAGCAAAGCAAAAAGCTGATTCTCTTAAAAGAACAGTAATGTAAATAATATCTAGCCACATTGTTTAATAAAAATGAGAGACATAATAACAGAACTCATGGGCATACAAAGAGACAGTCATGGAATTTTATGAAAACTCTGTGCTCACATATTTGAAGACCTAGAATAAATGGGCAAATTCTTGACAAAACACAGTCTGCCAAAGCTATGCATACAACAAAATCAGACAATCTGATAGACCTCTATTTATTAAAGATGTTTACCTAATAAGTCAGAACTGTCTAAAGTACAGAATATTAGGCATAGATGGGTTCACTACAATTCTGAGAATCACTTGGTGGGAGGGGATTTCTGCTCTAACTTTTCTTCAAAAACTAGAACAAGAAGCAAAGCTTCCTCACTGACTATGAAGCTGGCATCAGCCTAAGGGTAACATCAAGCAGAGACATGAGAAGAAAATTATAGACCAATGCCTCTCATGGCATAGAAGAGAAAATTATCCTAAAAGATACTATCAAACCAATTCGCAAATGTACAAAAATAATTATATACTATAAGCAAGTAGGATTTAACCCAGGTGTGCATGGCTCCTTCAGTATTCAAAAATCAGTTAGTGTTGGGATATAGGAAGGATGGATATGGGAACAAGGAATTATATATCTTAATTAAGGGAGCCATTCTAGGGTTGGCAGAGACTTGACTCTAGAGGGGTTCCCAGGTGTCCAAGAAGACGCCCCCAGCTAGTTCCTTGGGCAGCTGAGGAGAGGGAGCCAGAAATATCCAGATCCTATTGCCATACTCATGAATATCTTGCATATCACCATAGAACCTTCACCTGGCGTTGGATGGAGAAAATGACAGAGCCCCACATAGGAGCACCAGATTGAGCTCCCAAGGTCCTGATGAGGAGCAAAAGGAGGGAGATCATGAGCAAGGAAGTCAGGACCATGAGGGGTGCGTTCACCCATTGAGACGGTGCAACAGAACTAACGGGAGACCACCAACTCCAGTTGGAATGGGACTGATGGAACAGGGGACCAAACCGGACTCTTTGAATGTGGCTGACAGTGGAGGAGGACTGAGAAACCAAGGACAGTGGCGATGGGCATGGACTCCACAGCATGGACGGGCTCACTGTGAGCCTTGTCAGTTTGGTTGCTCACCTTCCTGGACTTAGGGGGAGTTGGGAGGACCTTGGACTTAACATAGTGAAGGGAACCGTGATGGCTCTTTGGCCTGGAGAGGGAGGGAGTGGAGGTATGGGTGGAAGGGAAGGGAGGGAAGAGGGAGGAAAAAAAAGAAAAAAAAGTTACATTGCCACCTGAAAAAAAATCAGTTAGTGTGATTCTTGGCATCAGCAAGTTACAAAAGACAAATCACATTATTACATCAACAGATGCAGTAAAACCTCTAATAAAAACCACTTAAGATTTTTTAAAAAGATAGCAAACATGGAAAGGAAGGAACCCTTAAAGCTGGTAAAGAACATCTACAAAAATCCTACAGTAAACATTACCCTTAATGATCAGGTACCAGATGCTTTCCCAGTAAGGTAACCATAAGCAAAGATGTGCCCTCTTTCTTAGCTCTCCCTTTCAATCAGTCTTGCAGAAGACAATAAGGAAGGAAAATAAATAAATACATAGAAAAACAAAATAATTCTCTGTACAAGTCTTAAACCCTTCTAAAGGTAAATACAGTCCTAATCACAGCCCCATACACCCTTCAAAATACAACTCAAAATAGATGATATACCTAAGTAGGTAGTAGGAAAACAAATCTTCTAGAAGACAACACAGTGAAAACTCAACAGAATCTTAGATATGATGCTAGGACACCAAAGGTAGAAAGAATATATAAGCTTCTATCTTTAAAATTGAAAAGCATTGGTTTGTAAAACCACTGTCGTGAGAATTAGGAGAGAAGCCACAGACTTGAGGGGAAACATTTCAAGGCATCAGTGCAGAGAAAGGACAGTTGTCCACTACAAGAAGCTCTTCCAACCCAGTAGTGAGCAAACTAACACTTTGGGTTTCGAACAGGTAGAGGAGGCTGTGAATGTAGTCCCATGGGTGAGTACTCACATAGCATTCATGTAAGGGCCCCAGAATCAATCCGCCCTGAATAATACCGAAAGGTGAAAGACTAGAACATTCATCCTGAATAGAAGATATAGAAATGACAGAGAGAGGTATAAAAATGTTCAATGTCATGTTTCATTAGAGAACTGAAAATCAAACAATAAAGTGAACTATAACACACCAATTTGAATAGCCAAAATTTAAGACACGAATGACATTAATCTCTGGTGAGGATATAAAAAAAAAAGCAAAATTCTCATTCACTGTTAGTGTGACTGATAATTGTCACAGATATCCTGGATGGTCATTTGAAAGATTCCTTGGAAATCAAAGATACACTAATCTTATGATCTAGCAATTTCCTTTTTTTTGTATTTACTCACCAGACTTGAGAAATACAAAAATTTGTCCAAAAATTTGCACAAGAACATTTATAGCAGCTTTATTTATAATTTTCTGAACTTGGAAGCAACCAAGATGCTATTTAATACATGAACAGAGATACTGATTGGTGTATCTGGGCAATGGAATAGTATGGGGACTAAGAGAAACTGTCATATCAAACCATTCGGGAAATAGAAAAAAAAAAACTAAGTGAAAGTAGTTAAACTGGAAAGTCACATACTATATGATTCCAACTACAGAACATTCTGGAACATGAATATTTATAGGAATAATAAAAATGGCAATATTTGCCAGAGTTTGATGAGTAGAAAGAATAAATATGCAAAGGATGTTTAAGATAATTAGATTATTCTGTAGGATACTCTAATAATGGGCACAGCTGATGCTCAGATGTCAAAAGCTACAGAATGCAAGACGGCAAGAATGATCCATAATAGAAAATACAGACAGGAGATGAAAAGGAGGCAATAGTGTAGGCTCATCTGTGATAAATGTGTGACTGGATTTTGGCAGTGTAGGAGACGTTATGCACACATGGAGATAAGAGGAAGGTGGAAAAGAAAACTATGTGTTTTCTGTTCAGCATTATAAACCCTTTGAAAATACAAAGTCCATGTCTCAAAAAGAAATTTTGATCAAAAGAGAATCTTAGTTCGAGACACAATTCAACCCTTCAAAGCTCGTATTCTTCTAGCTGGAACAAATGTGACTAGGTAGCACGTGTCTTTTGGCTCTTCCATCAGATAGGACCCTGTAGGCTTGCCTTTCAATGTGATCCCCTAGACACTTTGTTCTGATCCCCACTGGGTCCGTGCTGCATGGGAACTGAATTTCCATGAACCGTATGGCTGGATTAGGACTTAAAGCTCAGCTTTCCATGAGTGATTGTAGACAGGATTAGTCTGCTGAAATGAATGACTCAGTTCATCCTGACCCTCCCATAGCCATTGCAGCCGCCTCTTCCCCATCCCAAGAATTTTGCCAAAACTAACAACAAATCTCAAGGATTCCACTACTTTCTTGATGAGGCGCTAGGGGAGGTCAGTTACAGCTAGTTACTTGGTACTTAGAGTGCATTCATACCCAGCTTTAAGGCACAAGTGATAGGAATTAAAATTTGCTGAACAGAATTATGTGCACCCAACATTGAACAAAACAACTTACCTTATAAAATGTTCAATGATAGTATGAAGTTCACATCAATTTTCCCCTCTTTACAAACAAGGAAATTTAAGTTTTTCAGGGCTGGGTTATAGGACTTTGTTCAGAGTATTCTGACTGATATTTATGGTTTCTAATTTCAAAACTTATTATCCCCATATGATGCCCTGTGAGGAACTAACTTAACATCACTCATGGTCTTCCTGCCAGAAGCATGCCTGATTCTGAGTGTGAGATCCAGAATGGCAGGCACTTCAGGGAGGCTGTTCTGTGCTTGCCTAGGAAGTCGCAGTCGTGAAAAACCAGAAATAACCTCAGCAACAAATAAATTGCTGAAGAGGGATATTATAATATGGGATCTTGGACTGGCCTTGTCTGGCTTGGAACACACAGAGGTCCACCTGCCTCTTCCTCCTCAGGGCTGAAACAAAAATGTTGAGATTCAGAACTCATTCCTCTTGAAGACTAATTAATTGAACGGGCTTGGCTAAAAATTTTGTAAGTCTCAAAGAGAATTGCCTTGTTGTAAAAGACAAAAATAAGAAGCTAGCAGAGGATGTTTTTGTCAACAATTCACGAGTGTTTTCAGCTATCTTTTAGACTGAAGTTGGCAGTGAAGCTTAAAATGTTGTCTTTAGAGCCAATTACTTTGTTTACAGACATACCCTCTATTCGAACCAGGGTGTTCCTTTGTTTTCACTGCACTAGCCTAACAACTGAGATACCAGAATACCTGGAACTTATTTTAATTGTCCTGAATAATTGTGTAGTGGGGCAAATTAAATCTCACTCGTGCATCAAAACTGACATGAGGCTTAATGTCTCTGATCATGGAAAAGCTGTTTCTGGTTCCTGTCATTCTTATGCCACACAAGCTGTTTCCATTCTCCTGAAGTCTCCATGATTATATGATACAAGCCTTTCCCAACGTGGTTTCGTAGCTCAGACCTTACTAGACAGAAGCAGCATCCTAACAGAGGGCTGGTCCCCCAGCCCTTTGGGCTCCACAGCTTCCTGGAAACACTCATTTATTGTCTTGGCTTAATTCATAAACTGAGGCAAGACTGCATTTATTTTCCTGATAAGTGGCTTCAGCTCTAATGGATGGAGTATAACACAATTCTATTTTGAATATGTCTGCTGCTTCTGAAATTCCCATTCTGACGTCATCTCAGCATGGCTGGATGAGGTTTCCATCTATCATCAGTCATTAGGGCACTATGAGGATGTGGCTAGTCTGCTTGCAACATGGGTCATCAAGGCATCCCTACGGCAAGTGTAATTTCTCTATCTTTGTGGAAGGAATAGTCACCGTCACCTGGCAAATTAGATTGTGTTATGTGACTCCTTTGGACCAGGAGTGAGGTTTGGAAACAACTGTGTAGATGCAGTTAGTCATGTGTTTCTATGGTTATTTATAAATATTATGGCCAAACTTAGTCAATATATGATGATTATAAATTATTGTTTTTCTAATTGCCAGGAGCTATTTTCCCTGAGAAGTCACTTAGGAGGAATTTTAAATTATGTTGACTCTGATGAATGTAACTTACCAGACAGAAAATACTAACAGGGCCAACATCTTAGCAATTAGACGCCAGCTTGCTGCAAGGAATGAGAAAGGGATGGATAAGAGAAAGGGATGATTTTTGTATGTGTTGGTGGGAGTCCTTATTTGTTAAATCACCTGCACCTTGCGGGCTCACTAGAAGTCTGCTGCAGTAACTCTTCTCTAGGTCTGAAGTTATGTAAAATAAGTTAGGCATTATTTTGTACCCCTTATAACCTACATTGTTACTAAAAATAAACTAGCAATACTTATTCAGTAAAGATTCATACGGGATGAAAATTCAAGGGGATTTATTAATATTCTCTGAGAAATCTAATTGTGTTTTACATAGAACCTGCAGTCTGTCTCCATCCATTCATTTAGCATCAAGTTAGGTGAACACCTTGGAGAGATAAGGTCCTAACCAGGTAGAGCTACTCTGTCAAGGAGCCAGTGATGGATTCCATACATTAGATGATATCACCTAGTGATATCATAGTCATCTTATTTTTATGTCAAAATAGTCTACAATGTGTGCACAAGGATATGCTTGCCTAATGACACATTTCTTATTATATACCCCAGTCTTTACGTGACACATAATTGTATTGTAGTAAAAGCCTTGGGGGTCAGGTTTGTCTGCATTATAATTATAAGACAGAGGAAATTATTTAGTCAACAATGAAGCACAGGAGCAAAAAAAGTCATATGTCTAGCGTATGTGTGCGTTTGGAAACATTCCACTTATCATTAAACATGACAGGTACAGTAACAGTATTGGCACCTTTAAAGAGCTTCACATAGGTGTCCATGTGACAATGGGACAGGTGGATGCCACAGGGTTGCTTCTATACAGTGAAGTTTTGAAATAATGCTATGGGGGTTTGTGAATTTTTAACAGTTTTCCAGTTGCAAGATTATATTGTGAGGTTTCTTTGAGGACATGGGAGAGGAGGGTTCAGGAAAAAATAAATCAAAGTAATAAGAAATAAATAAAATTTCTTCCAAATCTTGAAATATTGATTTGAAATAACTAGTATTTGAAACTCAAATATATGACTTTGAAGATATGATTGTCTAATATACAAAGGGATTGAATACAAAACAAAAATTATAATTATAGGTAATTTTTGCCCTTAATTTTAATACTTTATTTTTAAATTTTTTTTTGAGAAAAGATTTTATATAGCTCAGTCTGGCCCCGAACTCTCTCTATATCCTATGATGACCTTGACTACCTAATCCTTTTCGGTGCTTGGATTTCATGCCTGTGTGCTACCATCTCAGTTCCTGCAGTGCTGGGGTCAAACCCATGCCTGTGAGCAAGTACTTTACCAACTGAGATATATGAAGCCTATTTCATTTAAAGTATAATCGTGATCTATCTTAGTCCATCTTGTGTATCCAACACAATAGCTGAGCTGGATAATTAATGCTGAACCAGAATTTGCTGGTTTCTAGTTCTGGAGACAGACAAGTACAATACTGGTGGCCTAGCAGCTCAATAGGAGCACCCTGTCCATCAGCACCTGAGTAGAGGGCAAGATGATGACAACAAGCAACTCTGCTCTCCTTAGCAGCACCATGAGACAGATATTGATGGTCTAAACACCTTCCAAAGTTTCCATTTCTTTAATGTGGACCAAATACCAGCAGAGCATTGTCTGATACCACTAATCTATAGCCCACTGCAATAAGAAGACTCCATACAGATAAAGGTCTGATCATAGACCAATGAATTTTTCTTCTGTTAAGAAGCACAAAATGAGCCGGGCGGTGGTGGTGCACGCCTTTAATCCCAGCACTCGGGAGGCAGAGGCAGGCGGATCTCTGTGAGTTCGAGGCCAGCCTGGTCTACAAGAGCTAGTTCCAGGACAGGCTCTAAAAAAGCTGCAGAGAAACCCTATCTCAAAAAACAAAAAACAAAAAACAAAAAACAAAAAAAAAAAAAAGAAAAGAAGCAAGAAGCACAAAATGGTGGATGAAAATGGAGAAAGTAATTCAGGTCATACACACATCTGTGATCCATGGAAATGATGCTCAGAGCATAGATTGCAATTTTGCATGTTTATCACATTTCCAAATAACTGAGATAAGCACTTTATAAAGAGGGAAAACCATTTGCCCCATACTTTTGTAGCTCCAGGCCAGCGGTTCTCGGTCCTTTGTTGGAGTACATCACTGAGTCAGTACATGGTAGACTATGATGCTCATTTTGTGGAACTGAGAAACCAAATAGAGGGAAGAAGAGCCTGGAGTCCCAACATCTTCAAAGGCATTGTCACCAGCAACCAATGCCTTGGTGCTAGGCAGGATCTCTTAAAATCTCTACTATTTCCCAATAGCTCCAAGGACTGGAGTTAAGACTATGGTGAATGGGTCTTTTGGTAATACCTATGCAAGCCACAGCATTCTAAGAACAATGGTTTTAAGGAAAAAGGGGGATTTTGACCTTTGTTTTTTGTTTTGTTTTGTTTTTAGTTTTTAATGCTCTCCATCACTGGGATGAGGGCCACCAAATTATATGCATGAGAATGGGAACTGAAGAAACCAGTCTTCAGGCTACTGTCAATCCCCGGATAAAGCACGATGGCAGCTTCCAGAAAATGTGAGTTCTCGAGAAAAAGATGGATGGGTATGAGGTGTACTTTGGAGGGATAATTGACAGGACCGGCTGATGAATCAGATGTAGAAGATGATGGAAAAGAGAAGTCAAGAATGACTTGCAGGCTTCTGGCTTGGGTAGCTGGGTTCGTGGTAGCACTGTTTACAGAGCTGGAAAGGGCTGAGGAGAGCCAGGCATGAGGCTGCGAGGAGGAGCTCTGTTTTGGCCACGTCAAGCTAAACATATTTCTGACATCCAAGTAGAAATACTTAAGAAATAGTTAGATTTAGTGCCTCAAATTTATGGGAAGCCTTGTCTTGGAGATCGCCGGTTGAATACTCTAAACCCATAGATGACTTTCTGCTGTGTTTCAAAGTAGACATAGCTTCCTGATCTTGACTCTGCACACAGCTTTTTTTTTCCTCTTCGGATTTGAAGAATTTGGATCTTTGAACTCTCAGCACGGTTTGCTCAGCACCTGCCTTGCCTTTTGGGGTCCCCTCTTCTACAGACCTGTGCCCTGCTAAAATGCCCACTTCTCCATTCCAGAGTACCAGAAAGCATTCTCTTCTCATCATAAGTGCTTCTAACTCCAGTGGGGAAACTCCACTGTCAGCAATAAGAAAAACCATCCACTGGCTTCTGAATAAATTTACTAATACTTATATAATATATTCATATAACATGAGGAAACAAAATTTAAATAATCTACATTAACTCTCCAATTTTTTCCTATTCTTTGTGATTATTAAATTAACATTTTCACAGGTAAGAAACATTTCTAAAATAAGGAATAATATGAATAATATCTTTAATCACATGAAATTTTGATGTTTTTGTTTCTAAATTTCATATATAGGGATCCATCTCTTTTGTATATGTTTCTATATAGATGTAGATGAATGTAGATATTTGTTAAATATTTACTTATGTTCCAAATAATGGGACATAATGTATCTGTGAAAAATAAATTGATTGCTAACATGACAAGATTTGAAGCCGGGCGGTGGTGGCACACGCCTTTAATCCCAGCACTTGGGAGGCAGAGGCAGGCGGATCTCTGAGTTCGAGGCCAGCCTGGTCTACAAGGGCTAGTTCCAGGACAGGCTCTAGAAACTACAGGGAAACTCTGCCTCGAAGGAAAAAGAAAAAAAGAAAAAAAAAAAGATTTGAAACTACCTAGGAGACATGTCTTCAGGCATAGCTTTGAGGAATTGTTTAGATTAAGTTAGGCTCTGTGCATGCCTACGAAGTATTGTGGAATATTAATTTAAGATGTGTTACATTCATTTAGGCTGTGGAATATTTGTTTAATGATGCAAAGACACGTTACATTTATTTGATTAAATAAAATTAATCTGGGGTCAGGATGTTGAATTAGAAACTAACTGACAGGAAGTGGTAGGGAGGAACCTCGTGTAGCTAGGGTTCTGAAGTGAGGGTTGAGAGGAAGGATGCAAGCGAGGAGAGAGGGTGAGCTCCTTGCAATTCAGCCTCTCTGAGTGAGCCAAATTTCACCTCAGTCTTTGAATCCTGAGTTAGGTAGAGAGCTAGATAAAGTTCCCCTTAGCGGCCTTGATAGAGCTTGTGCCTGAGAGAACAGGATTCCCACCTGGCTACAGTTAAGGTCAAACCACTGCTGGGAGCTGCAGAGTTGCAATTGCTGATTAGAACAGCAGTTGCTTATGGGCAGCTACTGAATTTAATGTAAAACAACAGTGAGCGAATTCCTTAATTGCATTATTTGACATAGGATCATCCACTTCTTAGAATTAAATGTGGGGGAGTAGTTTTATGGGGTAGGGTTTTTGACAAAACACAAGGGAGAAACCAGCCAAGTAGCTGCATTGATTAGTCTCTGCTTCTTGGCTTCAAATGCATTGCAGCTGGCTACCTCAAGCACCTGCTGCTGTGATTTCTTCACCATGCCAGATGGACCTTTGAAATGTGAGCCAACATAAACCCTTCCCATCTTAAGTCACTTCTGTCAGGTGTTTTGTCCCAGTCACAAGTAAGGTGACTAATACAGAAAACTGAGACCTAGGAGTGCCATCAATACTGAAAAACTGACCGTGTGATTCTCAGGCCTTTGCAAGCAGCCACAGAAAGAATGTGAAGAACTTTGAAGTAGAAATGACTTTGAATGTTGCAAGCAGTGTTCAGTGAGCCATTCGGTAGGAACTTAGAAGACAAGCTTGCTGAGGAAAGTGGAGACAATGAAAATCTAGCTTATGAGTTTTCAGAGAACAAGGACTCTATCAGGAACTGGGCTACCGACAATGTATGAGATATTTGGCAAGTAATATGGCTAAACCATATCCATGTTCTCAGAACATGAGTAAATTGATTTAAAGTTAACAAACAGTCATGTTTCCTTGGCAGAGGGGATTTCAAGATAGAAGTGTATTCAGACAGTGGCTTGGCTGCTGCGGTCGGCACTTGCTTAGATCCACAATGATAAAGAGTAAAAGGTTGGGCAGATGGAGGTAAAAATGTGTGTAGTGAGCTAAAGAGAAAAGGGACTGGACGGAGTAAAAGTTTCAGCCCATGCATGTGTCAAAAAGAAACTGTACTTATTAAAGAAAAAAAATCCTCCTTTAGAAGAATAATAATCACTTCCTGGGGGCATGAGACCACCCATTAAAGCTCCAACGTGTGAAAACGTAAATTGCCTAGGTAAGTGCTTTCCCGGGTTCATTATACAGGAACTGAGACAGCCGGGGGGCCACAAAAGAAGCTGCGTATGGAGGCCTCAGCAGAGTTTTGCAGCGTTATCAACAACACTGGTTTTGCAGGCATGAAAGATGCAAGGCTGGAGGGTCCTCCACTCTTGTTCCACAGTTTGAAAAGCGCCGAGAGCAGGCAAAGTGCAGTAGGATTGGAATCTCAATAAAGAGTCATGCGGGGACAAGGCATGAAGCTGCAGAAGTAAAAACCTGAGGACGGCGGCAGCTACAGGATCATAGGGATGCAAGACTGCAAAATACCCACGGAGGAAATACACAGACCTGGAACGGAGCCCGCTTTAGGGAAAGCGGTGTGCCACAGTTATGGCAGAGCCGGAGGGGTGGGGGTTGGCAAACACCTTGGAGCTCAGGTGATTCCCTTACAAGCCCAAGTTGATGGATATGGTGTTTTAGGACTTGATGTTTTCCCTGATATGTTTGAGTCTTGCTTTGATCAGTCTTCACTATTCCCCCAAGCTTCCGTTTTGGGTTGCGAATGTTTACTTTTGTGTATTAAAACCCTTTCTTGGTTGCTAAGGATTCTGAGGACGTTTTGTGAAACTGGACTGTAGAGCATTGCATTATGAGATGGGCCTTGAGCCTATGGAGGCAAGAGGTGACCAACTACAGCTTTTGAGTAATGGGCGGAGGAGGCTAATACTGTGAAACTGGCAGGTCTAGAATCACCTAGGAGACAGGACTCGGGTATATCTATAAAGAATTATCTCAATTAAGTTAGACCCTGGCCATGCCAAGGTTTCTTTAATAGGGTTAACATGGATAGGGAGACCCACCCTAAATGTCAGTGGCACCATTTTGTGTGCTGGGGCCTGGAACTGGTAACATAGAGAAACCTGGCTGGGCAGCAGTCTTCACCCTCTGCGTCCTGGCTGCACACACAGTGTGCAGCCTGCCACGGTTGCTGCTTCTTCATTGGATGCTGCATGAACTCCTGAACCATGAGCCACAATAAAGCCTTCCCCCTTAAGTTACTTTGGCCAGGCATTTTTGTCCCAACAATATACAATATCCATAAGTGATGTGCATCAATGTACAAGCACATGTGGAGCCTCGGGGTTGAACTGATTTTTCCTTCCCCTGTATCTCAGCAGACAAAAACCCAGTTGAGTTTCTTCACCTTGTAAGTCCCTACACTTGGCATGGCTGTGATGGGATGTCTTCAAAAGGAAATTGAAAGAAAGAAGAAGCAACTAAACATTTCTTGCCAAGTTCCCATCACTAGACCACCAGATCAGTCCCCAAAGTGCTTCAGAGTTAATGTCTCCTAGCATCCCCCTCCTCTACAGAGTTGTTAACGTCCAAGAGCCACACACAGGGAAGCGCAGAAACCATGGATGGCTTTGTGACTCCCAGACACACTTGCATCAAAGTGGCGCCAGCTCCATGGTGCAGGTCACAATCCTGGGCTCCCCATGGGACTTTGCTGACTTGAGTGAAGACGGATGCTGTTTGCTCAACTTCTTCTCCTGACGTCATATGCTTCCCTCAGTCATTTTCCTCAGTAAGTTCTTTGCAAAGCATTTCTACATTAGGTTTTCCTTTGCAGAAACAAAGGTAAACCAGCGCTTTCCTATCTTTCTGGTATCAGGAGATGATCTACAAGCCCAGGAAAGTTCACTGATAATAAATATTAGGCTGTATTTTTTGTTGAGCACAATGACCAAGAAGATCATGTATGACTGATACACTTAATATTATCTTCAAGTTATAGGCAAGCTGTCATCCAGCATTATCTAAACCTGTACATAATATGCATAGGCAAAACAGGCCAGCCAAAGAAACCCCCTTTGCTCTGTAACCAGAGCCAAATAAACACACTTTGGCCCTGAAACCAGAGCCAGTGAATGAAACACACTCTGCCCCTGAAACTAGAACCAAATAGTTTTTTTTTAAAAAAAAAAACCTGCTAGGGCTGGGGAATTGCTGGTTCTAAGGGTATATATGACTGGGAACATTTGTAATGGATAGAACTAAGGAACAATGTAGAACAAAAGACAATAGAGAACAAGGGAGAACAAGAAGTAACAAAGAGAAGTGACAGACTGAAGGGAGAAGAATAAAGAACTATGGATAGATGGAATCTGTTGTGAGTAGACTTCTTTATCCTCAGACCTTTACCCCCCATTAGCTATTCGTGGTGTTTTTAATGGAACCCCAATATACAAATAAGAGGTCTATGATACTCAGAATCAACACAATTTGAGAAATTCGAAACAGACCCTAACTTAATCTTCTTTGGGATTCAGATTTTAAATTTTGTGCTGACTTCAAACCATTTGTAGTTTTTCAATACCAAGGTCACTTTCTCTCCCATGACTGGAATAGCCTTGATGGGAAATAAATCACTTTTTTCCACCAGGTTGTGATTCTTTGTCACGTACTTGTCTGGATCCTGAGAAAAACAATGGCGTACCTCAAGGTGTTTCAATTCCCTGAGTTTACAAGGGCTGTACTGCTGTTGTGCTCCATTGTATTGGCCAAAATCCAATCACAAAGCCAAGGAAGTAAGGAAACAGATCTCATCTCTTGACTGAAAAGCTATAATGCAACATTGCACCAGATGTGATTATGGGAATCAATCTTTGGGACCACTTATCATAGCAACCTACCTCAATCAGGAAGCTGATGAACAGAAGACAAAAGACAGCGCCCTCACTTTCATGGCTCAGGAAACAAAGAACTTGGTTTTGTGGGCCAGTGAGCTAATTCAACAGGTAGCGGTGCTTACTACCAAGACTGAAGGCCTGGGTTCGATCCCTAGATTCCACAGTGGAGAGAATCATCTCCTCCAAGTGGTCCTCTGACCTTCACACATGCACCAAGGCTGGTGTGTGTCACATTCACTCACTCACACGCACACACACACACACACACACACACACACACCACACAGTCGCCATCACCACCACCACTAGCAGTAACAGCATATTAGTAAAATTAAAATAAAATGAACCTGTACTTTGTGCAATTTTAGCTATGAATACTGGGGAAGTCCACTACGCCTGTGTTGACTTGTCTATGAAACTTACAGGATAAGCTTATACACCTGATAATGTTGCTAAAGAACTAGACTATGTGATCTATGTTAGACCCTTAATGAAATGCATTGCATACTATAAGCCCCAAGTCAGTCATGTCTGTCACCTTTTCAGTTACTTTTCTTTTCTAAAATATATTTTAATTAAAATAAAACTGCATCACATCCCCCTCGCCTTTCCTCTCTCCAACGCCTCCTATTCTCCCACTTCCAATCAACCTGACACTTCCTTTCCCTTTGAATTTTATTGTTTTATATATAGAGAAAAGAGGTATTTAAGAAGGTGAGAAATATTACACACACACACACATACACACACACAAATGATGTGGGATTTCCCTCTGTACGCTATGATTGCCATTGATAAATAAAGGAACTGCTTTGGGCCTATGGCAGAGCTATAGGGGAACAGAGCTAGGTGGGGAAAACTAAGCTGAATGCTGGGAGAAAAGGAGGTGGAGTCAAGAGAAGCCATGGAGTTGCCACTGGAAACAGACATGCTGAAACTTTGCTTTTAGGCCACTACCTTGTGGTGATGCAAAGATTAACGGAGGTGGGTTAAATTAAGACGTAAGAGTTAGCCAATAAGAAGCTAGAACCAATGGGCCAAACAGTGATTTAAATAATATGGTTTCTGTATAAGTATTTTGGGGCTAAGGGGCTGAGAACCAACAAGCGGCCTCCTCCAACACACAAACAAACACACAACACATATGCTTTATTAATTATTTAGTAGCTTGGCAGTTTCTTACACTCAATTTCTATTCCTTCAAGGCCCACCCTTCCACTCTCCTGCCTTTCCCCTCTCCCCCCAAAAAAGAAAAAAAAAATGAATAAAATAAAGAAACAAAACAAAACACCAAGTCAAATTTGTGTTGCCCATATACACATTGGAGCATGGTCAAATTCCATGTGGCCAGCCTTTAAAGAACATTGTGTTCTTCCCTCCCTACCCACGCCACCCCAACAGAAGCCATCAACTATGAAGAGCTACATTTAAGCACCTTTATCACAATTCTTAAGGGTTCTTCATTAGCGTTCTTCCTAGACTCTTTCTTTTTGGGGGAGGAGTGGCATCACAGAAGCATTCGATGTCCCTCATTCTCAGTTATAAGTCTGCAGTCTGCAAAAGAAGTTTCCTTGCCTACAGCAGCCAATGGCAGCATGGGTAATGGACTCCCACATGGTTTCTGGGGTCAGCCCAAAATGCTGACATCAACATGGTCTCCCTTGGCAGCACCAGTCATGGGCATCAACATGGCCTTGGGAGACAGCACAGGCCACAGAAGTCTTTTGAGAAGACTTAATCCAGATAATGAACCATTCTTCATCTCAGATATCTTATTATTATTCAAAGTCAGGGAGATCATGGCGGGCTGCACATAACACTCAGTTCAGCCCCGTAAATACTGGAATATGGCTGAGACTCATCTCAGATGTCCTGCTGTTGCCAAGAATCAGGGTGCTCATGCAACTGGGCAGTGCATATGGGGGACAGGACCTATGTGAGCTCCAGGCCACTGCAGACCACCTTGC
Organism: Arvicola amphibius; assembly: GCF_903992535.2. Classification (NCBI taxonomy): domain Eukaryota; kingdom Metazoa; phylum Chordata; class Mammalia; order Rodentia; family Cricetidae; genus Arvicola; species Arvicola amphibius. The sequence continues at coordinate 41,426,131 of NC_052051.1, read as the reverse complement.
TCTCAATTAGGCAGTACCAGTAACACCCTGGGCACAACAATCAACTTGAAGTCCTCAAGCCGTGCCACGGCCCTCTACTCTTGAGAAGTATACTTTGGCCAGAGTTGTAGAATGTACTCATGGAACGTTAGTTCAAGCCAGTAGAATTATGACTCTTGCTGTCTTGTTCTAGAATCAACAAAGCTATAATAATTTGTTGTTCACATTACCAGAAACCCTGAACCATGAATGGGAATGATCACGAGCCCTGCTGTGTTCAGCCTCTGCTGACAGAATTGCAGGTAGGTGTAGGACCAGCTTGCTGGAGAGGAATGGAAAATCCCAGTATGCTTTTATTCTCATTCTCATGACTTTAAATAATAACAATTTACCTTCCTCTTAACAATTACCATATTCTTCCAAATAGCCATACATTTATGGGGCCTTACTTTCTCAATTGTGTTTTTTGGAAAGCTAAGTATTGTTCTAATTACATGAGAGGAAATTCATTTAGGTGAGGAAGAAAGAATATTAGCTTGCAAAAGAAAAAGAGCCCACTTTCTTATGAATATTTTTTAACTGCTGCTGGAGGAGTAGAGGGAGGGGAAGCCATTATCAGGATATATTATGTAAGAAAAGAAAATATTTCCATTAAAAAGGGGAAAAGCCTTTTTCAATAAAAACTGGAACAGGCTTTGTAGTCATTATGATCTCTAAACGTAATAAGGTGAATATATTTTAATCAGAGAAGCTGAAATTATGTTGTGAACTGAGCAGTGCAGGGGGAAGAACTTTTAATGCCTCTGATTAGCCAGTGAGTTTTTCTCATCTCTACTGAAACGTAGTCGTGAAAGCAGGCTGAGCCTTAGAATTAAGAGATCGAGCACAAGGAAGACCTCCTTAATAAGAAAGTCATGTGACTCAGGAATGAATAGCCGAACTTGTGAAATATCCCCCAGAGAACTCTCAGAATGGGCTTGGTTCTCATGTGTCTGTGGTTAGCCAATTAGATGTGGTCTTGCTCTGTGGTAGAGAGCACAGATTCACCAGTATTGAATCACTCCAGAGTCTGATTCCATGAAGCAAAAATTGGCCCCTGGACATGGAAAACTTCAGTGTTGTCTCCTAAATGTACCTCCCAGAAATCCCACTTGGGCCAAGACTGTGGCAAGTGCCTAGCAATGTCCAGACTGAATATAAGCTCATGCATGTTGGTTTTTCCAGTGTACATGGGAACACTGGACATACTCACAAGTCATCTGGAGACTCATCAAGGTATGACACACAGTAGGCCTACACTCCCTAGAAACACTTCACTATCTAAACACTATTTTTTTCATCTCTTCTTGATGTTGTTGGAAAACCACATAGATATCTGTATACAATAACCAAACTAAATTTGGCATTCAAATAGTTATGAAATATTTGATGTGAAGACAGTTGATGGTTGGCATAATAGGTGGCTGAAGTCTCATAGTTTGTTCTCATTTTAACATTTTGCTCTTTCCCGTATATGTGATTCTCCCAGGGAAAAAAAACATAACTGGGCTAAATATGGTCTTAGTATTTGGTATTTAGTGGTGTCTTTTACACAAAAGCAGAATATAATAGGCCTGATTTACTTTGAACAATAACAAAAAAATAAAAACTTCAAGATTAGCAGGGACGTATTTAACACCTACAATTTAGGCTCCCAACTTAAAAGTCATAATAGCTCAAATAATCAAACATTACAATAGAGACTGAGGATCTAAAGAGAGGTCAGCTTAAAGCAACAAAATAAATCTCCACTAAATTATATAAGCAGAAATACCCTTTACTTAGGAGAAAATGGCAGAAATGTGTGTTCTCCTCCACAAATTTTACATGTAAAATTAGATATCCCAATGGTATCACAAGGTAAGACCCTTGAGAAGTGATTAGTTCATAAGGTTTTATCCAGGAAAATAGGATTGGTGCCTCTGTAAGAAAAACAGCAGAAAGCTCTCTCAGTCCCTTTCTACTATAAGAAGATGAAATCAGAAAGTAACCCATCTGCAGACTGGAGTAATGCTTTCAGCAGAACTTGACCATAGTGGTGCCGTACCTCAGATATTGATGTACAGCAAAACTCTGGGACATAAATTTCCGTTGTTTAGAAGCCATGTAGTCTGTAGTGTCTTAGTATAGAGATGTGAACTAGTAAAGATACTATCACTACATGCTTCACACTTATCACACAACCACTCAGGCAGTGGAGGTCCCATTAAGGGGACGATTGGAAGATTCCACTCCAGTGCATAAGGACCAAGCATGACATGTGAGCAGGGAAAATTACATTAAGTGATGCCAAGAGTTCTGAAAAGTCTCTGCCCATGACAGTCCCCTGATTTAATCTACCGTGAGGTCCTTGCACTCCTGTCTTACTCATTACTTGGATGATTGTTTATTCTTTGCCTTAGTCTTTGACTAATTATCACGTTCTTGGATCACTCACACCTAAATTGTCCTTCTGAGTGCGTGAGTGTTGCGTGGGCTGTATTCCCTAACTGTTCCTCACAATGCTTATCCCAGTTCGGCATTTGATGACTTACGTTATTTGACTTCCTGATGGCCCACTAACCATGACGTCCATGAGAACTGAGGTCAAATCAGATTTGTTCAAGGCTTTCTACATAGATACATAACACATAATACATAAATACATAGAGTGTCTTTAGAATGGCAGTGAATAATCGATATAAAGAAAGCATGTACTCACTTCTGTGAGACATGAACCTCAAAGGCAATTGCCTATCACAGATATATTTATGATAAAGTGTGGAAGGCCCCAAAACAAAACCATGAGTGAAAACACCAGCACACTTCCTCTGAAAAAGAAAGACTCTCTTCTGAAGGTGATTTGTGAAAACAAAACAGGTATATGGAACTGAATAACTTGTCAATTTTAACCGTCAGAAGGTGGAGATGCATATGTGTGTGAATATGTATATATATTATTTATATATGTATACCTATAAATGATTCTCAACAGTACTTCACGGATGGATGGATGGATGGATGGATGGATGGATGGATGGCTAAGATTATATAACCAGAGGATAATTGCCCACAAGTTGTTGAACAATTCAGTACAGAATTGTTTATCTTTTGAATTATTTCTTTACTTTTTGAGGAAGTTATATTACCTAATTTCAATATATCAGCCTTGATTTTATAATTATGAGGCTCAAAATGATTGTGCAATATCTCCTCAATTCATTATTTTATTCACCCATTAAACCAGTAGTTTTTGCATTTATTTTTTTACATCCTAACTGTAGTTTCTCCTCCCAATTCTCCTCCCAGTTCCCCCCACCTCCCTTTTCCCCGCCCCATCGACTCCTCCTCTATTTCAGTTTTTATGGGGGGGGGCAGGGTGGGATTATCTGTGTAACAACCCTGGCTATTCTGAAACTCCCTTTGTAGACCAAGTTGGCCTCAGACTCACAGATCTGCCTGCCACCACCTTGTGTGCCACCACTCCCTGGAGATTTCTCAAAATTTTAAGCATAGTTGTCATATTATCCAGAAATCCCATTCTTATAGATGTACCTAGAAGAAATGAAAATACATACCTACAAAAAACCTTATTCATAATTATCCATAGCAATTATAATTCATAGTACCCATAAATTAAAAATGACTTAAGTTTGCCTCAATTGATGATTGGACTAACAAAATTTTATATCTGTATTATCTGACATTATTCAGCAATTAAAAAGTAATGAGTTACTAATAGATTCTGTAAAGTGCCTAAACTTTGAAGACACAAGGAAAACTAGACACAGATCATGTGTATTATCAAATCCCACACACATGAAAATCCTAGTGAACAAAACCAGAGACAAAAACGCAGATTGGTGCCCATTTTGTTTGGGATGGTGGGTGTAGGAAAGAACAGGGACTTAGTGATAATGGATAGAGGAGTTTCTTTGTAGAACAGTAGAAGTACTTTTTATTTTTTTTTATTTATTTAAAATTTCCGCCTCCTCCCCGCCTCCCATTTAGCCCCCTCCCTTTTCAAGTCCCCCTCCCTCTTCTGTCCAGAGAGCAGTAAGGGTTCCCTGCCCTGTGGGAAGTCCAAGTTCCTCCCGCCTCGATCCAGGTCTAGGAAGGTAAGCATCCAAACAGGCCAGGCCCCCCCAAAGCCAGTACATGTAGTAGGGTCCAAATCCCGTGTCATTGTCCTTGGCTTCTCAGCAGCCCTCATTGTCTGCCATGTTCAGGGAGACCAGTTTTATCTCATGCTTTTTCAGTCCCAGTCCAGCTGGGTTTGGTAAGCTCCGAATAGATCAGCCCCACCATCTCAGTGGGTGGGAGCACTCCTCGCAGTCCAGACTTCCTTGCTCATGTTTTCCCTCCTTCTACTCCTCATTTGGACCTTGGACGCTCAGTTCGGTCCACCAATGTGTGGCTCTGTCTTTATCTCCATCCATTGTCAGATGAAGGTTCTCTCACGGTCCTGACTTTCTTTCTCATGTTCTCCCTCCTTCTGCTCCTCGTCAGGACCTTGGGAACTCAGTCCGGTGCTCCAATGTGGGGCTCTGGCTCTGGCTCCATCCATCTCCAGATGAAGATTCTATAGTGATATGCAAGATAATCATCAGTATGACTATAGGATCTGGCCTTTTCCCACTTCCTCTCCTCAGCTGCCCAGGGAACTAGCTGGGGGCTAGAAGTACTTTAAAAAAAAAAAATAGGTTGTTTAATCTGGCAGTATACTAAAATCCAGCCAGATTATATCACTCAGGTTATATGTACAAAATCTCAGTAAGTGATTTTAAAGTATCAGAAAGGAAATGGTGATCAGAACTGAACCCTAACAATATGACCAAAGTTTTGTGCTCCCATGCCACCGCTCCTTGCTGTTTCTCCCTGCACTTGTTTACCTGAGTTTGCCTGCAAGCTGACACTGCCTTTGCTGGGACAGGTTCACCAGTCTTTGATTCCAGAGGCTTAATTACTTCACTTCTTGCCTTTCCTCTCCCCAGTTGTAACCAGCTAAAACTGGTTGACAAGTTTTCTCCAGAATTTATAAGATTTGAATTTTGTGAATCCATTCAGGATCTTGCTTAACTGTAAACGTGGATTCTGTAGGTTTGGGAAGGAGCCACAATTTGGCAATTTTAACAGGTTCTCAGTTGATACTGCCAAATAGCAAACACATACTGTGTGGAAAATCTAGACTGTGCCCGGCTTTAGGGTGTTACATGGATCATGTTAAGAACCATGTGTATGAATGGGAGATAAACAGTTAAACATATTCTCCATAATTCACTAAAACATCGTTAAATGTTTAAAATGGGCACATAAAACTTAAATTGTATCTAAGGACTCCAGCTCTTCCATATCCTAGTGAGACAGCTAGTCATCTTTTCATTATTACCATCTCAGATGTGTAGAGATATGCTCTTATAGCTCTTAATGACACTTGTTGGATATTTATGATATAAGAAACTTAGCTGTGCTTCATACCATATTTTTAACATCCTAAGAGAATACATCTAATATGTATACATTTAGACAACCAAGTCAACCAAGTCTGATACTGTTTATTCCATTCATCCACTTATACATTCATCTAACAAATACTTATCAAGCTGCTGTCATATGTCAGGAATATTGTCTCTCCCATCAAATCATAAGGCAATATGGTTTATAAGCTAATAAATCATCTAGGGTCTAGAAGCCAGGAATGGTGGTACAGCAAGACTGAGACAGGAGGATTATAGGTGTGAGGTCAACCTGGGTTACATGCTAAATAAAAGGGAAGAGAAGGAAAAAGGGAAGGAAGGAGGGGGAGAATGGGAGGGGGAAGAGACAGGGAGAAAGGTAGAGTAGATCCTGAGTTCTTTTGCACAGCTTGTGAGCAAATATGAGCCAGTGAACTAGATTTACATCCTTCCCACAGAGAGATCGGGTCCTGTGTCCCACGAGAAGGCATAACAAAGGTTTGTCTTGTTGCCACAGGAACACCGCTGTCTGGTCGGAGATGAACTTGACTGATGGGTTTTCTGTGATAGCCCCCTGGCACTTAATCTCAGCCAAATAGTAATGTGTGGGATTTATTGCAGTTGAGTTCTGAAATTAAAAATGACCATCTGTGGCACACATGTGTGGTATGTAAAACAGAAATATATTGTGGGCCAGTCTGACCTGAAGGTAAGAATATTAGCACGGTGACAGGCTGCTAAACTCACTCACACCAAGACAGCAAACTGAATCAGCTGGATAATAACACCCATCCCCAGTGCAGGTGACATGCTTCCAATACAATGCACAAGAAGTATGAGATGTTTGTTGACAATTCCTCCCATTACCTTTATAACAGACTGTGCTATGTACATCCAGAAATGCAGTTTACTTAACTGGGATAGGATAGCTAATTAAATAAACCCAATGATAGAGAAAAACATTCCATAGTATTAGAGTCTGGAGAAGATTGTGCTGAGGTTTCCAGGTAAATTGTCAGGGTCAAAGTCGAGACATAAATGCACACGGTTGTGGTCCAAAAAAGAAAAAAAGAATAGCATTCTTATTTGAAAATAAAATGCACCAAGAGTTTACAGTTGTTACAATTCAAATATGATCATAGGTGCATTACTTATATACATTTAGATGATGTCTTATTATATATATCAAGACTAAAAATATAAAACCTTAGTAGAAAGCTGGTCTTGTTGAGTTTTACAAACTTTAGAAGAAGGAGTAGAAGCCATGAAGTATGGATGTATTCATTGTATTTTACATGCGCTTTTTGACACTGAGTTGCCTGCATTGGAGGATGAAACAATGCATTTAAAATAAGTTCTTGGAACGTCCTATGGCAGCAGATCTCAGATTACTATCTCTATGGCTTTGGTTTGTGCTCATATGACTGAGTTCAGTTAGTGTAGTTAATCCATAGGATATGCTTGAACCACGCTTCTAATGGACTGGTGACTGTGGTTTCACAACCTAAGCTCTATATAACATCCAAATATTTTCCTAGGAGATTCTTGAAGACCCTCAAAGAGTCTTTGGAAATTTCTTCAAGAGGAAAGTTGGTAGAGTGGCAATCAAAACATTGCCTTAGACTATTCGATGAGTGACTTTAATAATCTCAACTTCAATGATCTTGATAACCTGACAGTGTCGTAGGGACAGAGAGGGACAGAGGGAGTCAGGAAAGCAGAGCAAATATGTGTTCATCTTTTTGACAACACTCCTCAGGGTCCAACTGTAAATGACACAAATCCAACTCAAACTGAAAAGGGAACGTACATAAGCCACTGGATACATAAGTGGTTCATTCATCAAGACATATAATTTATCCCTTTAAAAGAAAAGAAAGTATGGACGAAGGCTATTTTGCCTATAATGTAGGCAGGTGGTTGACAAGGGACAGAGGAGCTGTCAGCTATATGGTATGTGGCACAAGATTTCACCAGAGATTAGTTTAGCATGAAGGTGGTAAAAATATGTCTCCACATTTAATCATTCACTGAACAAATAGTTTATATTTATATATAAATATATATATTATATTATATATAAAACATGTGGTGAAATATCTTGCATTCAACAATTGTGATCGGCGACATACTCTGAATTTTTGATGTATAAGATGTTATGATGAAGCCTGGAGGTAGTGGCGCACACCTTTAATCCCAGCACTCGGGAGGCAGAGGCAGGCAGATCTCTGTGGGTTCGAGGCCAACCTGGTCTACAGAAGGAGTTCCAGGACAGGCTACAAAGCTACACAGAGAAACCCCACCTCGAAAAACAAACAAACAAGCAACAACAATAACAACAACAACAAAAAGATGTTACAACGAAGTCAACAATGCAAAGCAGAAGCTATGGCAGGAAGAACCAAAAGTTATCCCAAGGCAGGGAGAAATGCCTATCAGGGTAAGCCGAGAGGATGCAGAATTGTGACCCATTTTCCTAGGTTCCAGTGAGCCACGAGGATTAGAGTGACTGAGCTGACCGTGGTAGTGCGAGCTGAAACTCACTGCTCAGGAGGCTGAAGCAGAAGGATCAAGCCAGCACAGACTACAGGTAAGACCTTGTGAAGAAGGGCATTCTGGGAAAGGAAGCAAAGTGGGAAGGAGAAAGGGAGAGAAAGAGTGATGAGAGTGATAACTAAGCAAATGTTTATTTGGGAGAGACGAGTAAGCAGCCATATCTCATGGTTTGTACACTTACTTAAGGAAACCAAAGGAATGCGGAGTATAACAGAGGACATCAGTGACGTTAGCAGAATCGAGGTTGTGGCAGCAAGTACCTGTAACATCAGACTAGCCTAAACCGGAATGCATGTGCTTCTTCTGATTGCATAGCCCTGTGAAACTAAACCAACCCTAGTTTATGCAGCTCTGCCTCCATTGCCATTCCAGAAGCAGTCCTTATATGGCATATCGTCATTTTCGTAAGGACAAAAGCTGAAAGGTTAAAACTTGTCATATGACCTTTAAAAAGAAGCATATGTGGTGTTCTTCTACAAGAGGTTAGAGGCTGAAATACTTATCCAACAAACCAGCCACGTCTTCTGCTGCTCCTTCTGCTCCTTCAGCCAATAGCCGCTGAGATACCAGCCCATTGGGGCGTGGTCTCTCTTTTTAAAATTGCGACCACTTCCCTCCGCTCGCTCTCTGGCTTCTGGCTCTGCTTCTGACGACTAGGCTCCCTTCCTGATTGCGCAGAGGGCTGTTGTCTGGACGGTGATCTGTAAGTTTTTCCCCTTTAAATAAATAACCATTCTATTAATCATAATTCCAAACTGGTGTGGGATTGTTTGTAATTTACGCCATCACATGTCTACTGTGGCTGAGCAGAGTGAGAGAAAACTGAGTGAGAAGAAGTAATCTTTTAGCCCACAAGCAATGTACCTCTGTATATCTTAATCCACAAGATGCTTACCCAAGATAGAAGAATATAAATACTTAACAATAGTTTCCAGCTCAAATGGTATTTGCTGAAGGAAGTAGCATATAACCAATGGAGTCTGATCTGCTGTTCCCACTGCCAGCTAACCAACGGAGTTTCAGCCACCCTGCCCTCACTATGCCCACCGCCAGCCTCAGACCAGGCTGCACAGCCTGTGCACTGCTCCTGTCTACTCTATTGTCCTTAGCCCACTTGTGCCACATCCAGCCTCCTCATTTTGAGGGCCTATGCCCGGGTCCAGTCAAGCAAGGGTAGTTCTTGTCCATCAATAAAGAAGTTGGGGTTATTGTTGTTTTGTGACAGATGGAGAGACCATTATTGAAAGGCATAACTAATCAAAAAGCAGAGAACAACTGAACATGGGGTGCTCAGACCTAATTGATCCATCCACAAAGTAATCCCAACACCTAAGGCTCAAGGTGTCGAAGATGGGGCAGAAATATTGAAAAATCAGAGAACCAGGGTTCTACTGCTAGATTGTGTCTTACATGTAAGACAGGGAACCTGAAGCCATGAAATCTCAAATATGCCTATCAAAACAAGACTTGAACTTGACATGCCAGTGAGTGTAGAGGAAAATCACTCAAGACTCTGTTTCTAGATGAAGAGCTATGGATAATTAATGACTGCCCATGAGAGAGAAAGAGAGAGAGTACCAAAGTACCAATCTCTCCCAGGGACGAGGCCCTAATCAGCTAACCAATGCCAAATGGTCATCCCAAAACACATATACATAGGAGAACCACTAAATGATCTCAGCAGGTTGCATTTATGAATTTGTGTATGTGTGTGTGTGTATGTGTGTGTGTGAGAGAGGTAGGGAGAGAGAGAGAGAGAGAGAAAGAGAGAGATAATACAATGACAATTAGAGAAAAGAGTCTATCAGTTTGAAAGGGCTCCAGCAGGAGCATAGAAGTTGAAAAAAAGGCAGGAATGATGTAAATTCAAGTTTACACATGACATTTTAAAAATAATAAAAACTATTGGCACAGTTTTTCTTTTAATTTTTAATTCACATCACTGGAGTGTTCTAAAGATGGGGATCCCACTGTTGCCGCTCAACTGTCTGGGAAGAACAGGGTAAGCTTCGTTGTCATCTTTTGATGATGCTGGCGGTGAGCAGCTTTATAGCTCAGGTTCTGAATCCACAGCACGCTGCCCAGGGGCCATGAGATAGCAAGCTCCCTGCCTAAGGGAGCCAAGTCTATTGCACAGAGAAACGCTAGAGTCCACCCAAGCACCCAAACTCATCAAGCAACAATGACATCACGAGAATCTGCAGTGTGTCCTCCCTTTGACATCCTTCTGGCTGTGCTCTCTGAAAGGTCATAACTGCCAGGAATAGATGGGAATAATGAGACAAAAATGTCGCTGATGTCACAGCAACCCCGCATGAAGCCCTGAAAACAGGTGGCCTGACCCTACTTTCTTCATCGCTGGATGTGTGGAAACTTCTCTGACTTCTCAATGAAGAAGTCACCCTTCAGCTGCCAAAAACAATAGCAGTAATCTGTTTGACTGGACTTTGCAAACACTGTTAAATACTGACCTGAACTATACCTGAATGGCTTGACATATCTGACAAAATTGGGTTACCCCAAACTGAGACGCACTCCCGTGCAAAGGCAAAAAGACTTTGAAAAGCCTCCCCTGGGAAAGTCCTTAGTGAGGGAAGAGCCCAGTGTGTCTTGCAATAGCTTGCTAAGAAGCTCTGCTGGAAATAGATTTGATTTTTGTTATTTAAAGAGAAAGAAAGTTAAAGACTGAGACAAGAGTCTCCTTAGATAACTGAAAGCCAGCATTTGGCTTATCAGAACTACCGTTTGTGAAAGCCCAATCCTGGGGCCTTTGCTGGATTCCGGCTCCATTTTCATGACTTTTCACAGTACTTTAAACCCCAGGAGGCAGCCTTGATGGCATGGATTTTTACAATAAAAATATTCTTATTTTTTAATGTCAAATGATAAATGGGTCTAATGAATTCAAGTAGTATCTGAAATAAAATTAAGTTAAATATGAGAACAGCCCTGGAGAGATATCTAAGAGGGTAAAGGATCTTGTTTGACTAAACATGAGGTCCTGAGTTCAGAGTTCAGATTCTCAGGGCTAATGAAAGAAGCACGCACACCTGGAACCCCAGGACTATGGGGCTGAGATAGGAAGGAGGGTGGGACCTCGGGGACTTGCTAGCTGCATGACTTGATGAAAATAAAAACAAGATAAAAAGGCTCCAGGATCAGCGAAAGACCTTGTCTGAAGAGAAGATGGCAAAGAGGACATGTGCATGAGGACATGCTACCCACACACAAATATGTGCATGCATGCATGCAACATAAGAAATAAAACGTGAAGGCTGTTTACCAGATAGCTGATTATAATCTTCAGTGAAAAGTTTTTTGACACACTGCCTCCTCTTGGGAGGCATAAACAGCCCTTTAATTAGTCCTGCATCAGGGAAGCAATGGCCAGGATGCTGTACAGTATTCTGTAATGACTTCCAGAAAGCACTAATCAACTTGAACAGAAAGGATACTTGAAGTCAGTGGGGAAAATGAATAATGGAAATGGCCCCTTGTCAAAGAAATAAGGAAAAAAACTGAAAGCTGATTATTCAAACAAATATTTTGTTGCTGTTACAGTTTGAGCCATGTGCTGGCCATCCCCTTGTGATGTCTCTTGAGCTGCTAAATGTTTAAGGTAGTGGGTCCTGGTGGCAGCAAGTTGAGCCATCGCGGGTGTGCCCTAGAAGTCCTTTGGATTCTTTTACATCCCAGCCACCTTTCTTCAACCACGGGCTTTTACTGTGATGGTCTGCGCTGTCACAGACCCAAAAGCCATGGATGGTGTCAAGTGACCATGGACCCCACACTCTCAAACGATGAGCTGAAATATATGTGTCTCCTTGTGAGTGATTTGAGTTACTAATCGTGGGTGTTTATCACAGCAACCAAAAGTTAACATAAATTCTCAGTAACGGCTCTGTGAAAACATTGGTGTTCCTCCTCAATTGGGAAGAACAAGCTATGGGAAGCCAGAGCCCTTGCTGAAGTTTCAGAGGTGAACAAGAGCAATTCTGTGAGCAGAAAGAACGGCTAAAATCTAGTCCTTGTAGCATAGGTAGCTAAGGCAGTGGCTCTCAGCGTGTGAGCTGTGACCCCGTGGGGGTCAAATGACACTTTCACAGGAGCTGCATATCAGATATTTATATTTTGATTCATGGGAGTAGTAAAATTACAGTAATGAAGTAGCAACAAAAATACTTTATGGTTGGGGGTCACAACAATATGAGAAACTGTATTAAAGAGTCACAACATTAGGACTGCTGAGAACTGCTGAGCTAAGCCAGTTATCAGGGGAATCCAAAGAGCACTCAAAATTCTAGTCGGAAATGAGGACAATAACTAGGCCTGCACCGAGGCTTTTAGAATATACAGGACATGGATAAACTGGGGTGAGATGGAACATGTCCTCTAAGGGATGCTGGGACTGAGACTCTGCTAACGGTTGCTTGGCTGTCTGAAAATGCCTAACTCCCTACCCCCGGAAGGTGCAACATCCCATAATTTTTTTTGTACCCAAGCATAATGAGTAAATCAATTTTTTGCATTTTTTTCAATATCTATTTATACCCAACATAGAAACCCCGAAATGCCTGGAGTGGTCAAGAGTATACATGCTTTCCTACACGCTCAGTGCAGCTGAGTGCCCTGAGTTATCACCCTGCCTGCCAAAGAGTCTCACATATTCAGTCAGACTCATAAATTCCAACATCTTCAGAGAATTCACAACTGGCATATATATTTGTTTCAATATATGCTATGTGCTTCAGTCAAATTAAAAAGCTTTATGTCATAGGTCAAGGCTCAATTTCAAGATAATCCTAACATTACTTCAAAATGCACAACGGTAGATATTAACTTCTCTGATTCCTTTAAAAATCTTGCTATCAGCTAATGCAACTTACCAAATCAGGGTATCCACATTGGAGATTAATTAGGAGGTAACTATGATAGGTTTGTTGTTGTGTTTTCATTTTCAAACATTTATTGAATCTTTCCTTGGTAGATAAAGAAAGTTTTTTTTTTTTTTTTATTAACTTGCCATGTGTGGTGGGGGGGAGGGAAATTGAGAGTTCAATCTCAGCTCTCGAGTGCTGGTCTGGGGGTTGGTTGCAGTGCATGTCACTTTGCCCAGCTCACCAAAACTCTAGCCCTTCCTAGTAGCACTTGCTAATATAGTGCTTGAGGAACTGAGCAGATGGCCCTGATGCTATATCCAGATTCCGCACCATGTCCTAATGTAACTCTCTGTTGTATGGTGTTATGTGCATAGCTAAAATGATTGAAGTTAGATGACTTGTTCCTCAGTGCTTAACAAAACCATGAATGTTTTAGATTTAAAGCATTATTTTTTTTAGATGTTTTGGCATTCTAAACCTTCCTTTTCTATAACTTAGAGGGTATTCATTAAAGATATAACTCATTCACTATGACTTTTTTCTTCTAAAAGGGGTTTGCAGATTTTATTGAATCTACTTTGTTGTGTAACCACTTTGTGATCATTTTCTTTTTAATGTCTAGAAATGCTGGTCACTGATCCCATTAAAACTAGAACTGTGTACTGATTGAGGCGTCTGACTCTCTTGCAAATACAGCTTTGTGGGAAACGGGGCAATGTGCTGCATCCTATGGGCTAACATGCCTTTCTGATGTGCTATTATATCCCTGAGCTAAGAGCCCAACGCTTGGATCCAGTCATGTTAAGGGGAAACTGAAGATAGTAAAGAGGCCATGCTTCCTTGCTGTGATTGACAGCTGCTGTAGAGCTTCCATCCAAGTGCTGCCAGGGTGGTGGAGCCACCTTGACATCCAACCTAAAGAGGCCTTGACAGAGCTGCAAGCCACACCCAAAAGGTGTCGGACACTGCAAGTGGGAATCTCCCAGGCAACTTCTCTGAGTTCCTGACTCTTTAAAACATGAACAGAATAACAATTGTTATAACTTTACACATTTTGGACATTTTGCTTTTCAGCATAGATAGCTGAAATATTGTCTGATTCATGTTTTTACTGTGAGATGAACTTTATAGATTGGCTAAGATAAAATGATCCCCTGCAAGTATGCTTGTATGTGCACACGCGCACTCACACGCACACACACACACAGACACACAGACAGACAGAGAGAGAGAGAGAGACAGAGAGAGAGACAGAGACAGAGACAGAGAGGCAGAGGCAGAGGCAGAGACAGAGACAGAGACAGAGACAGAGCTAAATATGTTATCGTGTTCTTCATGTTAGTAAATTTCTCACTCTCTGCCTTCAAATTAAACATTCTAGGTAGCATTGTCTGACCTGTAAAGAGAGAGAGAGAGAGACCCTCTGCAACACATTCATCCCTGGTCTTTTCTCACTCAGGAAGGCTTTCACCTTGTGATTCCCAATGTTCCACAAAAGATAATCTTGGGAATTGCCTGTTCCTTCCTCTGAGTGTCCTCCCGTTAGAGAAGGGCTGACAACAGCTCAGGGGATTTTCAGCGTCATTCTCCAGGTCATTCTGCTAACACAGCGTTTAGTTAATTTGTCTGTTCTGTTGCTTCCATTGTGTTAGACGCAACATTTCATAAATGCAATCTAAGACTGCACTAGGCTATTTTTCTAACAGCCACACCATGCTATTGGCTAATGTTATGGCTGTCATCGAATGGAAATCCCAGAGTTTTGCCATCTGTGCCGCGGCCAAGCCAGCTCACTCTTCACGCAGCTGACTTCTGAACCTAAACAGAACCTGAACCTTGGTTCTGTCTTATGTCACTTCACTGGTGTCTGCCCAGTGTGTCTCTGGTAGTTGAGATCATCCTTATTCTTGGGTTTGTACCTTAAAAATTTTTTGTTGTTCGGTTTTAAATTCTTGTTTTATTTTTGTGTACTTCATACACGACCACTGCACCTACATCACTCTCTCCCATCCTCTTCCACCTCAATGCCTCCCTTTTAAATCCATGGAATCTTCATTATTATTGTTATACACACATATATAAGTAAATATATATATATAATATGCATGTATATATACAATATATGTGTGTGCACTTAATTAAGATCATAAAATATCCTTCATATGGATTTTCAAACTTGTATTGTTTATGTCTCCTTTCCTCTTTGTCACTTAAAGTTTTAATTGTAAATTCCATATATGTGCCTTATCCCTAAAGTTCTATCAAAATTGTTCATAGAAATATTGAATTAAGGGTGTAGCCTAGCCCAATGTCACTAGAACACTACAGAGTTCCTCAGCAAGTGTTTAAAGCCCCAAGTATAAATATCCTCATTGCTTGCTTCACTAAGCAGGAACTTCTTGTGAAAATGTCAGATACATAGATATAATTAAAATAATTAAGAAGCATTTTATCTATAGCGTGAGGTGTGTGCTAGAGTTTATAATATAAATTAATATAATTTCTTTTGAATGGAGAGAGGATAACTCATGGAATATGTAAATTATCTTTCAATTATCTTCCAAAGACTAAATTACATGCATAATAACCCCTTTTTGGATTTTGAATAGTGTATTACATTAAATAGATAAACAACCACTGTGTCTTTATACAAAGATCAATATTTTTAATGCATTCAATAAAATAATAACTTTGTTGTATATGATTGTTTAAGATGACATAAAATAATAACAAAACCTTCCCCCAAAAAAAACAGCAATCCCCAATTTCAGGTTTCACTGTTATCTTATCTTGAAAGTCCATACGTCATTTTCTTAGGTCAGACTTGTTTTTCTCTACTAGTGTAGTGACGAGGCGAGCAGGTCTGCTTTTCATCCCGCCCGGATCCCACACGGCTAGCTTTATACCCGAAATAACAACACACAAATAGTATTCATTTAAACACTGCCTGGCCCATTAGCTCTAGCCTCTTACTGGCTAACTGTCATATCTTGCTTTAACCCATATTTAGTAATGTGTGTAGCACCACAAGGTGGTGGCTTACAGGGAATAATTCAGCATGTATGACCTGGCAGCTGGCTCCATGGCGTCTGTCTTCTCTGAGAAGAGAGGCATGGTGTCTGCCTTAAGTGTCTGCCTCACTGCCTTCTTCCCAGCATTCTGTTCTGTCTACTCCACCCACCTATGTTCTGCCTATCAGGCCAAGCAGTTTCTTTATTAATTAACCAATGAAACAACAGATAGATACAAGACACTCCTACATCATACTAGCAATAATAAATACTAATAAATGCATATATGATTAATGAATAAAAAGACATGAGTTATTATATTTGTTTTATTTTCTTATCACAAAATCTCTTTATGGAGTTCATTAACTGGTGGTTCTGTTTGTGGTTCTCTGTTTATGCCACTTTGTATGTGTAGAACTTGTCACCCTCTCTCGAAGCTGTTCTTACCTATGACAGAGCCCAGGGCATGCAGCTATGCTGAAAAGAGGCTGAGTGTGGTGTAGGATTCCTTCTACTTTATTTTTTTCAGTTGCATTTATCTTTACTTATTGGTAGATAGTGTTGTAACTGAGTACATGTGTGCAGTATGTAATGATTTAATAAGCATAATTACTGTCTCTGGCTCCGAAAGTAGAATCATTTCTGTATGCTGTGAACCTTGGAACCCTGCTCTTGTAGTCTCCTTGAGATGTATAATTAACTGTTCTCCACTGCATATGTCTTGGATTACTATGTAACAAAACAACTTACCGCCCATCTGTGTTTTGATACCCATTATCTCCTCTCTTTCCCTACCAACCTTCTGCCATGTACTTGTTACCATTTTTGTGATCCTTTTTACAACATTTCCAATAATGTGTGACAAGATGAGAACAAGATTGATAAAGTCATCTCAGGACATTCGAGCATGCGAGAACGTTGAAAGTCATTAATTTAAGGAAGGCCCGCCTGCAGGTTTTTTTTTTTTTTCTGATTTCTCTTCCTTGGCCAATTCCTGAGAAGTCTATCATCTTTCCTCTCAGTTAGAGAGCCCCCTGCTCACTCTCTGCATCCAGAGAACACGTTTAAGCTTTACGACTTGCTTCATTATGGTTTGTCATCTGTCCCTCTGAGAGACTGCGATTATGTGTTTGTGGATAAAATAAAACTTGTTCCCCGCTCCTCTCTTTTTGTGGCAGTCCTGGAAACCACCACAGCCTGAAGTGTGAGTGAATTCAGTTGAACACATGGGAGCTAAGCCATGATATTTCTCCACAATCTCGGTGCACATCTTAAATGCTGAAGACAAGTGTCAGTGTTTTCTCTTTGCCATTCCCAGAAATTAAGCAGGACTCTTCAATCCACATGGTTGCCAAAACTTAAAATTAATTAACAGGCAGAATTAATTTAGTTGACCATGGCATAAATAGAAAGGTCAACAGGCTCCTTCACAGCCAGCCCCCAAAGCAGAAGTGTCAATGCTATCCAGAGGCCAGGCAGGAAAATACAACATTTCAATTCATTTGGGGATCATGGCTGGAGTGAGGCACTTCATCTTCTTGATTCCCTAGGACGCAAGCACACTTTTCCAAAGGGAAAATTAATTTCCACCAGAAACAACAAGTGTAATCTAACATGAGCAAACAATCTCGCTCTGTTTATAGTGACCCTGACCCTGCCTCTTGTGAAAAGGCAAATTAATCAATAACCTCAGCATGGGGTGTCCATGCACATCTGACCCCTTGGAGACTTGGCGGATGTTCAGGAGCCAGCAGAACAGGAGAAAAGGAGTCCTTTCTTAGCCATCTGGACTGATGCTTTCAGGTCCTTCCGTTGCTGCTCTTGTAGGAAGGGGAGGGGAGTCTTGATTCATTCACATCATCAGAGAAATTCTATAGCTCCATGGGCATCGAAAGGAAAGAAAGCGCCGCATGTCATCAGTGGTCAGCACTCAACACGCATAGGAGTTACCTGGGGATCTTGTTAAATGCAAATTCTGAGCCTGGTGTGGGAACAGAGATTCTGCTTTTCTAACAGGCTCCCAGTAGATGCTCCTGTTGCCAGTCCATGGGGCTCCCTCCAAGTATCCAGGATACAGACATGTATAGAAAAACAAGAATGACCGCTAAGCACTTTTCATCTCTCTTCCTTAATCCTATGCTTATTTGCAGAACTAAATTAGTTTTCTCTAATAGTTAATAATCAATCGGAGAATTCTCTTGTTCTTAGTCTTACGTTTTCCATTTCATTTGCTTTTGTGATGGAAAAAAAAAACTCCTCTAAACTATTTTAGATTACAAGGTGGTTTTGTGGAGAGAAAAAAAAAAACTGGAAGGAGAAAATGTAAGAAGATTCTTTTTATTTAAAGCAAGCATTACTCTGTGTGTGTGTGTGTGTGTGTGTGTGTGTGTGCAGTGAATTATATCAACCCCAAATCCTAAACAGCACTAATATAATTAAACTTCCTTTACCAACCAGACTAAATATTGCTCAAATCGTAGATTGTCCTCTAGAATTGTTATAAAACACTCGGGACATAATACTTGAAATACCGAAATGGCTCACGCAGATGAGATTGTGTTTACACGTTAGCTGGCAGTTTACTAAGCTATGATTCTTCAGTTTACTCATTTTTCACGTCTTTGGGACACAAGAACTCCAATCTGCTCCTTTGAAATGCCCTTCTTCTTAATGTAGACTGTGACATTCCAGCGGTACTCTAATTAGCTGCAAAGACTTTTCAGACTTCCCCACACAGCTCTATTTCTCCAGAGCGTGATTGGCCAGGTGAGCTCTTGCCGTTCTCAGCTGTCTTTTAAACCAGCTGCAGGATCTTCCTGAGTACCGCGAGGAAGCAACACCTGCCGAAAGTAAAACCGCTGTTGTGCTTTGACTAGTAGTTTCCCTGGGTTAGTAACAAGTCAGGTCATTTATTTTGTCTTTAATAATTATAGAGAAAAAGTTCCATTAGAGGAAAAGAGCAAAATAGTGAAAACAGTTCAAAGGAAACGAAATAGCTGCTAAATGATCCTTACAGTCGTTCTCGTCACTCCACAAGCTAAGTTTTTAAAAATTAAACTTTTATCACAAAATTCATTTAAGTGCCTAAAATGGATCAACTTTGTACGACTGATTATCAAATAAACTGTTACTTTTTAAAATTATTATTATTATTGTTATTATTATTATTATTTTGTGTATATGAATGTTTTGCCTGTGTGTATGTCTGTCTATACATGTGTGCCTGGTGCCTGAGGAGACCAGAATATGGAGTCAGGCACCCTGTAACTGAAGTTAGATGGTACAGATGTTATGAGCAGCGGTACTGCAAACGGAACCCAGGCCCACCAGAACAGCAGCCACTGAACTATCTCGCCGGTCCTCAGTTCTTATTCTTTAAAAGTCTGTGATGTTAATACTTTTCAAAATATTTTTTTTTAGTTCATTCACTTTTGGACACACACACACAAATACGTTCATAAGCTGCTGTGAAGTGATTCGAAGGCTGGCGTGTGGCACATGGCTCAGGAGCGTGCTGTGCTATTCCTGTGGACCTGAGTCCAGGGGAAGAGAAAGAAAAGGAGATGGCAGAGGCAAAGGAATTGTAGTGGTGAAGGAGAATGTAAAATAAGACTTTCCTTTGCCTTTATGGTATCAGTAAGTCTAACCATGCACTATTTCCAAACCATGCCCACCCAAAATAAACAAACGTAAGAAGGACATTGCAAGTTGGCTGCCTGGAGTTCCAAGTGCTGACTCCTTCCCAGGGCTCACCATCACCACAATCTTTACCTTGGAAGTGACATCTGGAGGGGTAATGCCGACAGCTTCAGACAGCTATGTTGAAATTTTTTTCTAACTCCATGGTAACCATGACAAAGTCCATTTCAGTACTTAACATTATAATGAACATAAAGAACGCCTGACATAATTGTTTGCCAACAAAAATGAAATTGCCTAATTCTAGTGCCTATTCTTCTGTCGGATCCTGGAAACCCATCACAAGGTACAAAAATTTAGAAACTATGACTTCAATTACACTCTAGAATTACACTATGGTTTAACAGGGTGGTTTCCATTTGCCTGGAAATTAAAAGATGTAGATTCTTGTCCTGTTCTGTCACCCACTGTTTGATTTGATAAAATATTCAAACTTCCCAAGCCTTGTTTTAATCTATGAAATGAGACCTGTTTTGTATCAATATAGCTGAAGAACTTTTATTCAAAATATATAAATTATTAACTTGCATTTTTTAAATAAATGAAAACCTTGTGTCCTTCCTCATTTCTCCACAGCCCTTGTCTGACAATCTTATTCCTCTCCTGAAGGATTCTGGGAAATTCCCACCAGTCAGTCTGAATTACTAACGAAGATACAAACTATAGGTCATGGACAAACAACATTATAACAGTCTACAGATGCTATAGATCGTTTTTAGCCAGCAATGTTTACTGACTCACTAATGAAGATACAAACTGCAAGTCGTGGACAAAGGACAATTTAACAGTGCACAGATACTATAGATGAGTTGTTAGCCAGCAATGTTTACTGACAAGCCGATGGAGAGAAAACACTCCACAACACTGATAGACATCAGCGCCTTACAGAGAGCTCACTATAGGCTGGGGAGGGGTGGGGCTTCCGTCAAGCTTGCATTCAAGATGTCCAGACAGTATCATCTAAAGAGACAGGAGAGACCACCTTCTAAAGGTTGTTTGACCCAGAAGCACTGTGTAAGCATTCGAAAGGATACACAAGCATGTCTGGCAAGAATGGTAGGGAGCTTTAGATCACTAGAGACTTAACCTTGAGAACCTGCCTCTAGCAGGTTTAGGTCATGAGCACCCTTGAGGAAGGTCCGCAAGAACAGAAGATCTAGAGCAATGAAGATAAGCGGGAACTGATATTTAGCTTCTCTGAGCTACTCTACATTCACCGCATAGACCAAGACATGAGTTCCCACGAGTCTGCAGCTGTTAAGTGTGAAAATATGATCTCACCTCAGAAAGAAGGAAATGGAGCTTACTGACTGGAATTGACAGCTCTTCAGCAAAACCAACCTGTATTCTGAGCTTCTCTGTATAGCGAAGGACTAAGGGATCCCATATGAGACTTACAGTCATGCTTTCCCGAGGAACATGACACAACAAAGCTCCTTACCCTCTTGTACTGCACACTTGTTTTGAATTTGTTTTTACCTTTTCCTTCTTTTTTCTTGCAGTAAAGATTGGCTTTCAATCATAGTTTGAACGAGGTCAATGTTTGAAAAACAGTCTAAAAGAGAGGAGTCTTTAAACTGAGTTGGATAGACCAGTTCAGCTAGTCTAAAGAGAAGTATACCAAGTGATAGAAGACTAGAAATTCAAGCTGACAGCAGACCAGGAATATTTCCAAATAGCCCCAGTGCATCTGGCCCTATCTGGATGATGATGAAATATTTAGGATTTCTTTATTGTTGAATTTTAAAAATGTTATGCATGCTCTCTGTACTCAGGTATGAAGGAGTCAATGTAAATTCTGTTTAATATGAATACTTGTTGCTGAGTTCTGTGCTTGTCACATTTTTACTACTTCAAGAAACACCTGAGATACATCAACTTATAAAGAGAAATAGTTTATCTGGGTTCATAGCTTTTGGGGGGGGTCTATGTTAAGAACTCTGATAATGCTGTAAAAAGTCATTGAGTAAAATTGCACACCTCACAGCAAGGAAGTAAACTATTTAAAAAAAGCTTTTTTTTTTTTTACAGTGCCCTGTAAGGACTTTCTCCCAATAACCCAAAACCCCTATGGGACCTTTACTGTAGCATTTCTACCATTTCCCAATAGTAGCAAAGCAGAGGACTATGGTTTTTGTACATAGGCAATGGGGGATACCTAAGATCCAGACTATGACAAGTGTCCAAGAAATCTGTATTCAACCCCAGTGCACAGAGGGAAGACTCCACGAGAGAAATGACTGAAATTTACTGAAAGAAAGAAAACTGAGAGAAGGCAGAGAATGCGGGATTATCTATGAGTAATGGAAAAGCAAGGTAAAAAAAAAAAAAAAGCAGTGAACTCCTCAATTCACCCAGTACCTTTCCTCGGGAAAAGAGTTTGGCTTTCATATAACCAGCAAGTTAATATTGGCAATAGCTCAGCCACTAAAGCAATATCCAGTAAGCTACTGAAACCACAGAGAACTTTGAAACACAGCGTCTGGGTTTCAGTGTTATTCCCAAGAAATGTCCATCGTCTTCCCCTAACACCTCCTTCTGTGAGGAATGGAAACAGGGAGCAAGTGGACACCCTGGCTGAGTCATACCATCTGGTGAGGGCTTTTCTGCTGTCAAAGAACCCGAGCGATGCTCAAGAGTGATGTTGGCTTCTGAGAGAAGCTTTTCCTACAAGAAGGTAAGTGAGCCTCCGAGTTCCAACTCAGGAACAATATGTCCATGAGGGGGAAGGAAAAGCTGTCTGGGTGCTTGCCCAGGCAGGTGTTTTCAAAACAGAGACCATGCATAGGATGGCACAGCCCTCGTGTGAAAGGTTCGGGTTCCCCTAAGTGAAGTGTTCAGTGATGATGTTTGGCCCGAAAGCCCTCATCAGAGATTGGGTTCCCTCCCTAGCCTCTTGCTTCAGTTCGGTGTTTTGCTTGAATCTGAGTCATACGCTCCTTAAACTGGCAGGAAATCGAGAGTCAGGCTGGCAGTTCCCTCTCCCCCAAGCAGAGGGAGTGTCTTGGCTGACACCTAAGCAACCTTTTCCATCCCAGACATGTAACAGAACCAATGAACATTGGCAGAATGGAGGCCAGGCTGGCTTCACAGAGTCGGAGAAGAGAAAAGCCATCCTGGAGAAATGCATTAGCCAAAACCATGGTTCAGGGGAAATAGTTCATAGAATTACCTCAGCCATCCACCAAATCCTTTAAATGGTTTGCTTTATCCCCCTAAACCATCTCTGGTCAAGCTTTGGTCCTATCCCCACAGGTGGCTGCCATTGTCCTTCCAGCGCCAACTTGACCCTTCACCCTATTTTCTCCAAAAATACAGTGATTCTAGAAGTTAAGTCCACATTCTCGGGCTTCCCCTTACTCATAGCTGCCATCAAAACGACTCAGGAAAAAGCTCCTTGGTTTCAAATCCCAGTAGAATCCCCACTTGAGTTTGTTAACAGGGAAGATGTGACCAGAGAGAGGGGACAAAATCATCAGTCGGTGACACCCAATCAGTTGTCAAATTAAGTCCAGCAAGGCACAAGAATACCAGCGCAGAAAGAAGCAGAGTTTGGGGAGGAAAGTTTGGCATGTAAAAGTCATTCACTGATTGCTCCAATGTGGGTGACCCTGCGGTTCAGGGGAAAAGAACGGGGGGTCTGAACACCTGCATGGAGAAAGTCTGCCAAAAGACAGAGGAGTGTTGAAAACCATGGCAGAAACTTGGAAACAGTCCTGACCTCCTTCATAGATTTTCCTCTAACCAACCTGGTACTCAAGTTTAGGGCTGAGACTTGGCAAGTTTTCCGCATATAGACCTCAGCAGAAAGTGGCCACCTCACCTGAACCCACCCCAACATTCCGTAGTGCCGCTCTCAGTTCTCTCTGTAGTAATCTCCCACCATCATTTTCTTCCCCTTGGCTCTCCTTCACCTCACCCTCAGCTTCCTCAACTTCACGTCTAGCAGGAGGCCCCATTGCTTGGCCAGGGCTCTAGCCTGTTTCCTACCAATAGCCCTCTGTTTTTGCTGCCTGTGCCATCACACAGTGCCTTCTGCTTGCTCAGACCAGGGTTCTGCCGTCAATCAAGTGTTTGACCTCCAGAAGGAAGCCTGCACCCAACCGATTTAAAGAAAAGCAAAAGCAAAACAACAAAAAGACAAAAAAAGACCTCTAAAATATTTTAAAGGTTTTTCTTGAAATATTAAAACGTTTCATACTGAATGTGTAGAAATCACATATCTCACTGTCCTAGAGAGAACTCTACAGAAATATTTCCTATATTTAAAATGCATGCCGTTTTGTTATGAATCGAGCTCTTTCTTTTAACAGACACAGGCTCTTTGTTTATTTCAGATATGAACAGCTACACAGTTGCTCCCCAACTCAATATTAGTTATGAGAGATAACATTGAATTATTAATATAAATAATGTGCTAATAGTGCCTCACCTGTGTGTAAAGGGTCTTGGAAAACAGACTCCACGCTTAGGATGAAGTGATTTTTTTCATCCAAATTTGCAGAGCCGAGAAGAAAGCACTTTTATGGCTGTCATGCTGCATCCACTCCACCCATTTCTCTCTTTCCAGTTGGTGCAGATAGGAAATACCCTCTGATCTCACTCCGTGTGCCCAAACTAGAGGATTTGTGTTTTGATGTTTGAGTACTGCAGAGCTAACCTGACAGTTTGGGTTTAGTCCTATGAAGGAGTAGAGGCAACCAATCAGGGAGAAAAGAAAACCCAATAGCCAGTTCTGTTAGAGGACAGAAACTCCCGAGGGATAATGTTATTAATTTGAAGAATGAAGAAAGACAATTTGATGAAAGGTGATTCAACAAAGAGAGAGCTAGCTGGGGCTGTGGAGTTAGCTGAGGAGTCACGAGCACTCGCTGCTCTTCCGGAGAGAGGACTTTGGTTCAGTTCCCAGCACCTCATGGGCTCTCTCAATTATCACTAACTCCAGATCCAGGGAATCTGACTTTCTCTTTTGACTTCTGCAGACATTAGGTGTACATATAACATAACATGCAAAGCACTCCCACACATAAAATAAGATAAATCTTAAAGAATGTCTTGAACATCTGAGTTCTCATCATTTGTCTGTCTTTGATGAAATGTGTTACCCAAGGCAGAAGTAATACCTATAGTTCTATAATGGATAAACTGTATTTAATGAAGAATATATTACATCATGCAGCTCTCTGGAATAAACTTCACATAAATATTGCAGTCAAAGGAATGGAGTTCATGCAAACGTAAGAATCTTGAAATACCTCATGTGGTGGCACACAACTACAATATCAGAGCTGTAGAGACAGGGTTGGATCCTTGCAATTTTGAAGCTATCCTGAGCTAAATAATGAGATGCAATGTTCAATAAAACTGAAACGGATTCTTTATTTCCATTTTTGAGCGGATGAAGTAGACAGATATTTTCCAGTAGAAGGTTTAAACTTCTTCTTTTGGAGCCAATAACAAAGAATGTCTGTAAGACAGTAAGAGGATACTCCTCAGACTTTGCCCGGCCACTCACACTCAGCATCACGTTGGTATGACCACTGATTGGTTGCCTTTTCTAATCCTTTCCACCATCCTCTGATCCTCCAGGTACTGCCCTTCTCATATTGCTCTGTTTCTCCTCACAGGTGGTTAACAGACTGCTCAGGCCATCCTGAAATGGCAGAACTGAAGGCTCAAAGGCCTACAGATTCTAAAGCAGCTGTCAAATTGAACATAAATAAGGAATCATTCCTACTCATCTTGATAATGGCTTATGAATGCTCTAAAGTGGAAATGAAAATGAAAATCGCACTGCATTCCAAAGGCTTTTCTTGATGAAAGTTCTGAATGCTAGGAATCATTGCAAAGATCTTTGTGTTTAGTAGATGATGTGGAGATCTGTAGTAAGGAGTTGTGGGCAGGCCTGCTTTTCATCCTGCCTGGCTCCCGCATAGCTAGCTTAGCCCCAGAAATAACAACTGTATTCATTTAAACACTGCCTGGCCCATTAGTTTCAGCCTCTTATTAGCTAATTCTCACATCTTGCTTTAACCCATATTTAGTAATGTGTGTAGCACCACAAGGTGGTGGCTTACCTGGAAAGATTCAGCATGTCTGACCTGGCAGATGGCTCCATGGTGTCTGTCTCAGAGAGGAGAGGCATGGCGTCTGCCTGAGGCATCTGCCTCACTGCCTTCTACCCACCATCCTGTTCTGTTTACTCCACCTATCTAAATCCTGCCCTATCAAAAAGCCAAGGCAGTTTTTTATTAACCAATGAGAGTTCGCCATCAGATTTACATCAGTGTAAATCAAGGCACCACGTGTATGCCAAGGACACATTCCTCTCTTCCAGAGTACTCTGCCATGGCCTCCCCTGCTCAGAGCGTCTACCAAGCTTCAGCTAGGCTCTCCCTTTGTCAGTCATGGCCCTACATCTCCCCAATGTCATGAGCTAGACAATTACAGTTCATCCACTTGTATTTCCCATCTGTCTGTATCACTGTCTTGTGTTATCTGATAATTAATGTCTTAAAACTCTTTCAATCTGGCTGTCTTATTATGGTGGTTATTTCAAGTAAGCAGATGAGAATAGACCTTCATGATCTGTTTTAGCCAGAAGACCAACCCCTTAAAGGTGTAACAGAAATTTGGGCCATACTTAGTGAATTAAACTGTTCTGAACCCGTGACTTTAGACTCACAATGTCCCTGCTAGAGCAAAACTATAGTCTAAGTGCGACCTTGTAACGAATTCAAACAACTGCATTGTGAAAGATGGTTCTAAAATGGGCCTGAATAGCCATTCCTCAAAAAGAGACATAGAAATGATCAACAAGTATATGGAAAGTGCTCCTTATTGCCAGCCACCGGGGAAATACAACTCAAAACCACAATCGATAGCACTGCACCCCAGCTAGCATGGCTATCATTCAAAAGGACATGAGATAGGATCTGGCCAAAACATAGAGCCCAGAGGATGCTGACTCACTGTTCATGCCTAGACAAAGCCAAGGGTTTGTGATGGCAAGCAGCACGGGCTCCCCAGACTGAAAGTAGATAGCTGCATGACCCAGCAATGTGTGTCTATCCAAAGGAAAGGAAATCAGCACATCAAAGAGATAGCTGAATTCCCATGTTCATAGCAGCACTACACATAATAGTTAAAACACAAACCAGGCTACAAGACCCTCAATGGGCATATAAATAAAGAAAATGTGGTGTGTATGCTCAGCAGGCAATTCTTCACCCACAAAAAGAATGAAATCTACAAAAAGCTATACCAATAAAGTAAAAACTGAACTTAAATATACATTATCTGTACTTTTGTGGTAAATATCCATACAATCAGGTTGCTTTTAATTTCCCAGTGCAGTGTGCAGGAATTGCGTGCAGTATGCAGTACTTGACATGAACCAGACTTCATACTGTGGATTGTGCCTCACTGTAGACTGATACAGGTGCTCTGAGCATACCTAAGACAGGCTAGGTTGAGATGGGGAAACACATTTTTACCTCGTGATGCGTTTCTCTGGAAATAGCACTATCTCTATATCAAGGAACATCTGTGTTATATTGTTGAGAAATTTAGAGAGATTGTATGTGCTTTCGCCATAAAACTATAGTGTGAGATAATGCATTTGTTCATTAGCTAAAATGAATCATTCCAGGGTGTTTATAGACCTCAGAACATCGTTTTAGGTAGGATGTAAACACCCAGTGTTACCTGTCAATTTTAAAATAAGTAATCTTAACTGTATGTATGTATGTATGTACGTATGTATGTATGTATGTATAACATTGAATGATCTTTCCCAGGACGCACAGTTCTGTGAAGGTTGTTGTTATAACTATCCCTTCAACAAACTGTATACCTTAGTCCCTCAGTTCTGACGGCTAAAGAATGGTTATCCAAAGAAAAGGTCCCATTTCTTTGTGAACTTACAAGAGCCTCTTGACTAGAAACAAATACTTTTGTTCAAACTTGTACAAAAGCCCACACTGTAAAAATCTCACTACTTTAAAGTCAGAGAAATAAAGGAAGAGAGTGTCTGAAACTGTAGCTAATGCTGATAACATCCATAACAAAATGTATCCTTGAGGCTGAAGAAATGGCTCAGCCATTAAGAGCATACACTACTCAACCAGGCCATGGTGGTGCATGTTTTTAAACCCAGCACTCAGGAGGCAGAGGCAGGCAGAGCTCTTCAAGTTCAAGGTTAACCTGGTCTAGAGCCAGAGCTACCCAGAAAATAAAAGAACGTGCACTACTCTTCGAGAGGACCCAGGTTTGGTAGCAGCACCCACTTGGGGTGGCAAACCAACTCCTATAATTCCAGCTCAGGGAATACAAAGCCACAGACTTTCTCAGGCACCTGCCCCTCCAGGAACTCTCTCACTCACACACACACACACTGGACCCTCCCAGGTGTCTCTGCCTCTGGCTATGCTCTCCCATTTAGCTACAGTCAACCTTCTCCCTCACCATGCCTAGAAGCAGTCATGGTCTTTCCTTCCCTTTCTATTTTATTTTCTCATTCACACCCTGCACATACAGACACACTGGAGCCTACTAAATCCATTTAGTTTGTTCATTCACATTTGGAATCAAATCCAAAATAGCAGAGGCTTGAAGTCTACAGCCCAATCACTTAAGCAGCATGAGATACAGGCTGCTGGGATGCCTGGTAACCTTGCTTTGCTGCTGGCTTGTCTGGTAACCTTCCTTTAGTTCCATTTTCCAAAGACTTTGGGGTTTAAGCCTGTTTTAGTTCAGCAAAATATCCCCAGCATCTTTCTAGTCGATTCTTTCCTTGTGGTTTAAGTTGGTGTTTATCCTTGCGGACTGAAACTAGCAGAACTGGCGCACTACCCTAGTAACATTTTTGAAAGCTATACAAGAAATGAACCCTAATTATCTCCAAGAAACAAAGAGGACTGTGGATGCTGATGGTAAAGAAAGGAACTGTATTCCCGTAGGCTGCTCTGCACTCGTAAAGGCTACATTGCTGTGGTTTGGCATAGTTTGACTTGTGTTTGTTGTTATACTGTGAATGTGTTTAATTCGCATACAGGTTTCAGGTCAAGCAAAACTGGGCTTACTTTCACTCTCATATTAGAAAGAGATGTTCTGACAGTAACAGAAGCACCGGGATTTCTCATTCTCACCTTTATCCCAACTCACATCCAGTCCAGCCTCCTTTTTTTCAAGGATGTGCAAACTGAATCCAGATTAGTTATTATATGGCCAATTACTACAAAACCTTGATATCATGAGGCCACTGCTTAGACTAGCCCAAAATTATTCTCACCTAACAGTATAAGTAATAACGATTTTGAGTACAGTAGGGATTAAGGGATCTAACTTCTTCCTGTCAAATTCTCTACTGTTCTTCCTTTAATATTACACTTCATTTTTATCCAATTTTGAGACTCACTTTGGTGGATAATTCCCCACTTTGGATAGAACATTGAATTGCAATGGGTTGATTAGTAATCGTTCTACACATTAATATAATGCATCTTAATTAGAATACATTTCCCCAGGCACATAGAGAGAACTACTCTGTCTACATGTACTAGGATTTCCAATGGAGCGGTGGAAGCAAAGGTGGAGGCTAAGAGAAACTGGCTGATGGCTAGACCAGCTGATGCCACACAAGTGCAATTATAGGTGCTAAACCCTCAGCACCTGCAGGAGATGCTCAACAGAGGCAGGGTGTGGAGACAGAATTGGGGCTTGCTGGCTAGTCTAGCCAAACCAATGAGATCCAGTTTCAGTGGGACACCCTGCATGGAATAATTAAGGCCAAAGGTGATCAAAGAAGACAGTCAATGCAGATCTCTGTCCACTACACATGCCCATGTGCACATATACACAAGAAGAAAAACAACATGATTATAAGTGACCTAGGAAGACTCCTATAGCTCCCTAAGTAAAAAAAAAAAAAAAAAAAAAAAAAAAAAAAAAAAAAAAAAAAAAAAGTATGTTCAGAAAGTATTCATCCCCGAAAATTAAATTAGCACAAATCAGGATAAACTTACCAAGTTAGCCATTTGTGGAACTAATCCATCCTGGGAGGTGACCTAGAAATGCTTTGAAAAATGGAACCCAAAGCTTTCCAGTCCTGAGAAGTTTAAGAAACCTGGACTCAGGTGTCATAATTATAAAGCAGTCAGCTGGGCAGTTGTGTTTTACCTTGCTTGGGATGATGTCATGGTTCTCTGGCAGTTGATCGTAAAATAAGAATCAAAGAATAAGAATGCATCAGTGTCCAGCACTGCTGAGAGAATCAGAGCCCAGGCCTGGGCCACTCTGATTCTACTCAAGGGACCACGGGACTTTATCCAGGCAGCAGGTGTTTCCTAGACCAGAAAATTTAATAGAAACAGGGTCACAAAGAAAGAAATGGGTGGAAAGAGAAGACACAGATGGGGGGAAAGGAAGACACGCATTAAGGAGTAGGAGGAAAGGGAACCGTGTTGGGGAAAATTCTGAAAAAGGACAAGAGTCTCATCAGCTATAAACAAGCTCTTTTCAGCTATTCAAAATATAACACAGGTAAGGGCTTGACCTTCTCCTGGATGTCTGAGGTAACAGCATTTTAACAAAGCTCCCATTGTAGTTTATACTTCTCTTAGAATGATGTTAAGTGTAATGGTGATTAGCTCCGTGCTCTTGAAAATTCAGGACTAGCCCCTCACTCCTCTTTACATAGAGTCAACAGTTAACTCTCCATTTTCTACTCCAGCTTCATCTTCCAGGCGCAATCCTTCCTGGTACCCAGGCTTTCATTCACACTTCCAGATCCCATAACTATGCCTGCTTCTTCCTACTTACTCCCTGAGCCTTTTCATACTCGGTGCTCTCTAGGCAGAACAGACAGCCCCCAACTGCCACCCTTGTGCTTGCTGGGGAGTTTCTGAGCCGGAAAGAATAAGCCAGCATGCTTCTGGAACATTCGTGCCTCTCCACACAGAAAGATTTGTGCAAATCTGGGCATTTTCCAAGTGACCCGAAGTCACTCCAGTACCTTCCACTCCCCAGATAAAGGCTAAGCTCAGAGTGGCAGCTGCATCCACATTCACCTGCTCATGCGTGTCCCTCATAGCACCTCCTATCAGACTCAGGAGAACACGGAACAGATTCGCAGTTGGATAAACGAAGGAAGTGACACAAACTGCGGACAGGAACATCTATCCAACAACTTGAAAATAATACAGAATGAAGGCTTTCTGGCTGTCTTCAGATGCTGCAGGGTTGACTGTTCATTTGAAGAGAAAGAACAGCGGTAGAGCTGACGCCTAGCCACGGCACACAGTGAATTACACAGACTCAGAGTCTCACTTATACCAAGGCTTACACCTTGCTGCTTCTTTCACTTACTATGCTAAACGGTAGTAATAGTCATAATAACAAGGTCACGTGCGTTGTTTTATGATTCCGTATTTGAAAATTGTGCTGGGACACTGTACGAACACATCTTCACTTAGCAAGTTGTTCATGAACTACCAAACTGCATAGGCTGGGGGTGTGCCAGTAAAACACAGAGCATGTTTTCTGTTGAGCACTTAATATGACAGTTGTATGTTAATATGGAAGTGAGAGTCATATGCTACAGTTGTGACACAAAACACCACAGAATAATACAATGGAGCCCTTGAGAGCAGGTAGTTATCAAGTTTCTGTAGGTAGGACTGCATATATTATACACAAGCACATACATTATATGCACATTGGATCGCTGATACATTGTCAGTCCGTTTCCCACCCAGTAATTTCAACTGTTTCTTCGTCACAAGCATGCGTCACACACTGTAGTCCCAGGGAACAAGGTTAACTCTGTAGCTCAGCTCCTTTAATGGCAGTTACTCACTCTTGCCTGCTATTTGCTTTTCCATCATTCCGACCCAGGCCTGTGTATCATTCCCCCACCAGACATGCCCCACTCATTCAGGTGGAAACAGGAACGTTTCCCAATCAAGGCAACTGAACAGACCATATTAAGCAAAAAGACTGTAAGTCTAATGGCCTATTACTCATAACTAACTGATGAGCCACTGAAGACAGTTGCTCAGGAGAAGAGTTTACTAAAGCAGTAAATTATCCCGTTGCGCTTCCTCACCCCCTTGTCCCGTTTGGATGTGTGCATTTGCTAGAGCTGCTCATGTCATTCTTTAAGATGGGCCCGACACTCATTCAGTCTCCTCTCCAGCCTGAACTCCACAGCCGCAGCCTCCATTCAAGCACAGCAGTCATCCTAGAACCTATGGGGGTTTTTTCCTTTGACCTGTGGGGTTCTCAGAGGCTGGGAGTGTCTTCTGCCTAAGATGACACCTCAGAGCGGCTCTAAGAGAAGAGCCTTGCAAAGTCACTGATGAAGCCCCCTGGTTCAAGACAAATAAATCCATTAAATGAATAAATAAATCTTAAGAAATATATTATGTGTGATTAGAGCCACATCTTATTTTTCTTTTTTCTTAGCTGGCATTCCTCAGGAGTGGAAAAATATCAAAGGCATTCCCACACAAAGGTCCACCCTGAAGTATGTTGAAGTGTCGAATTGTGAATTGCGGACTAACAAAAGGCAGGAAGCAGGGAGTTCAGAATTTAACTCGCCCTGAGCTCACCCTATTGTGCCTAGGTACCAAGAAAGAACTCAGGGTCAGAACTAGCTACTTCTGTTTCCTTTCTCTGTTGAGATAGTAAACTTCAAAAACTATTGATTTGACAAGAGATTTCCAAGTGTGGGTGAGCCATACAGGCTGGCAACCCATGTGTTACTGTAACTCTCAAAGCATGTTTCAACCTAACATCTTTTCAAAGTTACAAAAGTCTCTATCACCTTCAGTGAATCCCATTTTCTATGTGTCTATTTTCAGACTCTAATGAGTCCTTTCTCTTACCAAAAACAAATAAATAATGAAAAGAGAGTATGCAAGAAGGAAAAATAACAGTACTTCATCTCAGGCAACAGTAACCATATTTCTTGTTTTTGTTTTTAGGTGAAAGTCCCTGACTTCGTTGTCAAGCTTAATGCCCTCATCTACAATGACCCTTAAAATGTCTCTAGTTGTCTGCAGATGGGATTACACTCTCCTTGCTGAGGTGGCCTGCCCTTGGAACCTGTCTCTGGGGTACCCTCTGCTGGATGGCATGTGAGTCTGCTCTTAGGGAATAAGAATGCACTTTGGCTTTGGCGGGAATGGGTATTGGTGCAGCATGGGCGGTCTTCCATAATGCATACTGTTCCTAGCACAATTGTCAAGGCTTATTTAGAGTCCAGGTACTACAAATGCAGCCAGGCTTTGAGGAACTAATACTCGGGACAGCAACAACTCACACCACAGACATTCTTCCATTTAGATGTATGTAGTACGATATAAATTGAGACCAATGGTACAAGATTCATCTTTTTAAGAATGAGAAAGTGGATAACTGAGAATTCCTGCTAGAACAGATTACGCCAAATAACTGGCAACTAAACCTTGAAATGTCCCTCATACAGATTAGGGAGTTCAAACTCCCCTGATGGCTCCTCCATGCTTGTTATCTTAATCACCTTCCATAAGAAGTGAGCAAATCAACACTCTACCATTGAGTTAGTAAGAGAAATCTGTTCTTCCCAATGAAAGGAAAGTGAGGTAACAGGTAAAATATTGGGATAATCAGAAATTTTAAATAAGTCATTAGCTAACACCTGTCTCACTCAGTAGCAAGAAAGCATAAAAGTTGTTTTTTCTTGCTGGTTAACTTCTCTCTTCTCCTTTCATTTTATCTTTACTTAAGTCTTGTAAGAGGGCAACAGTCACTGAAAACCCACTGTATACTCATCTACCTGTGTTTTCAGAGGATGATAATGGTTACACAAAGGAAAAAATAAGAGAATAGAAAATGATTACATTAGTCACCATCAAAAATGGTTGAGTTTTAAGAATGACAAGAAAGAGACAAATGATAATCTGGACCATGGGCAAGGTCAAGAGGCACAGATTGGGACTGCAGTGGGTGCTGACCTTGCTAAAAAGTCCCCTGAGGGAAGGTGAGGAAAGTTTCTGGCTTACTGTTGAGGCCTCTGCCCTTCCAGAGGTGGGGAAGAAATACAGGGCAGCACTGGACGTTAGCTGGTGAAGACTGATGTCAGTAGCTCCAAACAGACAGCATGGTAGTCACTAAGCTTGCCTTCTGAGGCCTAATTGAAGCTCATCCTGGAAGATACAGTGGGTCAAAGGCAAGTAGAAAAGACCTCTGAAACTTAATAGATGTAGGGAATGTCATGTCCAAAAACAGCCTAAATAAAACAAGTGGCGTTCCGAGTAGCTGGGCGATTCTTTTAGCAGCACTTGGAAGAAAATTGTAACCAGAGGTGAAGTGGTATGTACCAGCACTCCAACTGTTCACACAGGACCTTTGAGTCCTCTCTATTAGAAGGACGACTACGTGATAAATTGCCACCCTAAGGATATACAGAAATACTGATGTCAGGAGAGATGCCTTCTTAATTTCCAGGTCTCGAAAGACCTTAGACAGCAGATCTGTAGCTAATCACTGGGGCCTTGTTCAGTCACCACCTAGCTTCAGTTTAGAAACTGTCTGTACACTTACGATTTTCCAAGGGACAGTGTTGGTCTCTAAAATACACAAACTCCTTCCCCAGCATCCCCTTTGTACCCACAGTATCCACAGCCCACGGCTACCTAAGAAGCTCTGTGTCGTGTCTAAAGGCT
Organism: Arvicola amphibius; assembly: GCF_903992535.2. NCBI lineage: Eukaryota > Metazoa > Chordata > Mammalia > Rodentia > Cricetidae > Arvicola > Arvicola amphibius. The sequence goes on along the minus strand of NC_052051.1, from coordinate 41,391,824 downwards.
GTACGTTTGTGAGTTCTTCCCCGAAACCTGCTCTCTGGGGTCCATACAGTCTGTGCATCCCCAGCACCATCCTTTACTCCCTGTGTCTAATCTACCCTTTTCTAAACCACTCCCACATAGGAAATGGCCGTGCCGCATGGTTTTATCCAATGGTGTAAGCAGGAATTTGGTGAAAAGTAAATTCAAGAAAGCATTTTCCTTCTCTCTTAAGGGGAACTCTCTTGATGTCCCCTTTGTCTGAGCACCTTTCAGCCGCTATGCTCGCTAAGACAAGGCAGGCATTTCAGCCACATGGTTATGAATAACAAGATGAAGGCCACCAATCCTCCGTGTTGTAGAGAGGTGATAACTAGACCCATATGAATTTGAAGTTCTACCTCAACTCTGTACCTTCTTATCTTGTACCCTTCTTATCATGTAAAACAAATAAAGGCTTGATTTCCAAGCCATTGTAATCAAGTGTTTCTTAGAACTACAATCATACATAACTGACATAACAGCTACAAATATGACAAGCACATGACAGAAGTGTCAAATCCAACATGCTCCAAACCCGACACACCTGCCGCTTCTGTCAAACGTGTCCTTTCTGGCAGGCGTGTCATTTTCTGACACGTGTGCCATTTTTCTGACATGGATGTTGAATCTGGTGGGTCCAACAAGCGTGTTGTATCCAGCACGTGTGTCGGGAATGACATGTGTCTGGTTCGACACGTATGTCGTTTCTGGCATGTATGTCATTCATGTGGCGTGTGTGCCAGACCTGGCACACGTGTTGGATTCGCCAAGTTTTTGGTCTCTGAAATGTGCGTCGTTTCTGACATGCGTGTTGTTTCTGGCATGTGTGTCGTTTATGACATGCTTGTTTCTGATATGAGCGTCGCTTCTGGCACGCGGGACATTTCTGACACGTGTGTACCTTCTGTTGCACAATCAGTGCACGTGCCATATTCAACGCGTGTGCGGACCCAACACGCATGTTGGGCTCGCCGCGTGTGCTGTGTCATTTGTGGTGTGCGGGCCATTTCTGGCATGTGTGTCGTTTCTGACACACGTAGCACTTCTGTCGAACAATCGGCACACGGGCCATGTTCAGCATGTGGCGTGACAAATGTGTTTGTTTTGTCACACGTGTCACTTCTGACACGTGAGACGTTTCTGACATACATGTCGTTTTTCTCGGGCGTGTTGAGCTTGGTGTGCATGTCACAAATGGCGCACGTGCAGTATTTGGCATGAGATTGTCATGCGTGGTGACCGGCCAAACCAGTTTAGCCCGGCTCAAACCAGATTAGGCCAGTTCAAACCAGTTCAGACCTGCTTGGACTGGTTCAGACCAGCTTAAGCCGGCTCAGATGGGTTAAAACCTGTTCGGACTGATTCAAGCCTGTTTAGATCAGTTATTCCAAGAGAAACTGAGAGCCAGGCTGCTGCCTTAGACATAGAGGCCAATGTCTGTGTGTCTCCACCTCCTCTTCACCGTGAGTCACTTACCCTGAGAGCTCTTCAGATGCATCCTTCTTTGTCTCTGCACTCCCCCAAATCAATAAATGCCTAGGAGGCACTCATTACATGGCAGCCCAAGTTTATATGTGCACATCAGTCTCACCTACAAGGTTCCAAGATGGGACCGTTCCCCGTAATGATGTCTAGAGTACAGAATATATTCACTACATATCTGTGAAACTAAGAAAATTGTTCACCAGGCCAGTGTGTCTCCAAAGCTGATGAAGACTTAAACAATGACTTAAGAAACACGTATGAATAAGGATGCTCCAGATGTAAGACCCATTTTTATTCAAGGTAGCGTGGCATTAAATTCTATGTTCTGAGCTAAGGAGGGAATTTGGTGATCTCCGGAGTCAGTGCAATGGTTAGTACTCTCCTTTGGGAAATCCACCAGGGACTCTAATATACAGAAATTAGGTGGAGAACATCACACTCCAGGGGCTGTGGTTACTGAGAGTCTTGCATATGGCAAGAGTGGTGTAAGTTTGGGTGTTGGGATAATGAATAAAATGGTTCTGAATGCCTGCTCTAGGACATTTGTGTTCTAGGAAGTTAAGCAAAAGAACTGAGTTACCAACCAAAAAAAAAAAAAAGCAAAAAGCAAAACAAACATGTTTGTATTGAGTACTACAAGAAAAAATCCAATAAAACAGTGGGGAGAAGTGCTAAAAGGTTTTACTTTATTTTATTGCAATCATGTATCTGTCTAATGTGTAAATGTTTTGTATTTGTGTGAGTGTACATGTGTGTGTGTGTGTGTGTGTGAGTGTGTGTACAAGTGCTTGTGTATATGTGTGCCCTCCTCACATGTGGAAGTCAGGGGACAACTTGTAGAAGGCAGCCCTCCCTTTCTGCTCTATGCTGTCCAAAGCTTGAACTCAGTGCGGCAGGCTTAGCAGCAAGTCTCTTTACCCACCGAGTCGCCAGCCTGCACAGAGGGTGCACTTCAAACTGCTCAGCCAGAGAAGACTATATTGAGAAAGTGGCACTGAGTAAAGTTTTAAAAAAAAAAAAAAATGACTGAAAGAAAGATCAGGTAAGCAGATCTGAGGGCAGGCAGATTTCTTACAGATGTAGAAACAAGCAGGAGACCAGGATGGCTGAGCACCATCAGTGGGTGACATAAATGAGAGACTAGGATGGAGTGTACGTGGGACTTTCCCATCATTCTTTTCTTTTCCTTCCAATGGGATGGTAAGGCCGTGGGAGTCTAGGTGGAGAGGCAGAGAAGAAAGAGGTACCCACTTAGCTTTTAGTGGTGCCACTGTAGCTAGCATGCTAAAAAGAAAATGTCTTGGTGGCAATACTACAACAAAGAAATCTTAGAAAACTCTTGTCACAGGAAACGCTGGAGATGATGTCACAAACGACCAGGGTGAGCCAAAGAAGGTGGTGGTGAGTGTGCAGTATGCGTAGATTCCATTGACATTCGAGAGTCAGAGCCAACAGGTTTTGCTTGTAGATCAGGGAAGCAGCATCAGGAAGTCAGAGAGGGTGCCGGAGTTTAGGGCTGAGCAGTTGGGGTAGTAATGTGGGGTGTGGGGCACACTGGACCTTGGAAGACAGAAGAGTGAACAGTCAGAGTGCTGTCGGGGGGGGGGGGAGGCTTCACTCGGAATTTAGTTGAAACACCAAAGCAGAGACATTTGCATGCGTTTCTTTCACCCTGGCTTTCTCCAACTCTGTCCTCTGATGTCCTATTTTGAGTTTCCATCTTCTGAAGGAAGGGTTAAGAACTGCACTTCTAAAATTGCTGTCTGAAACCATGAAGCTCTGTGGAGTGAGTGCTGTCAGCGTTTACATGTGGAAACCCCAGCATGATGCCATCAACCCCAAGGAAAGCTTTCCTCCCGCTTTTGAGAAAGGAAACAAGATTTCACAGCACCCTGGGGGCTCTTGGCCAGAGCAGCACAGGGTAGATTCTTTGCAGGCTAGTATAGTGCCCTTTCTGGAAACCCTCACAGTTGGCTAACTCTTGGAAATGGAACCACCCATCATTAAATCATAACCTGAGGGGACAAAAAGTAACAGGGACAGCTCATGCCTACCTCTCTCTGCCCAGAAAGCATTAAGAGCGGCCACAGAAAACTATGATTTCAACTGTGAAGATCTGGAACCCGTGAATTTCCTCTTTAAGGAAACCAGAGTCCATCCTTGCAACCCATCTCCCATTTCCAGCCCATCTCAAACCACCAGCTCTGTCCTCACCACTCCCAGCCATCAAATTCTGGTAGCAACAGCTGTCGCCACAAAAGCCATACTGGGCCAGGACAGCCAGCTGGCTCAGGAATTCACAAACAAACTAACCTTGAATTTTATTTTGAGCACCAAGGCTAGCTAGCCCCTTGTGTTCTTCAGAGCCATCTCTGTTTTTACTCTTTGGTAAACAAACACTAACTCAAATGTCATATTGAACCTTGTTGTGGGGGTTCAAGGCCACACTACCCTCTATTGCCTCCTTTGCTTCAAGTCTTTACATTAGCATACAAAGTACTCGCTTTGTTCTTACTCATTTCGAGTCCCCCCTACCTCGTGTGCACACCCTCTTCTCTTTTGAATTCCTCTTCCATAGTGGAAAGCTTTTAACCCTTGACAGTGTGAACACTTAAGCAGCCTGACTCAAGCCTCCACTGTGATACTCGGAGGAAGAGGCTTGGAAACTGTTGTTCTAGTAACAATTTAGTGATCATTTTTCACAGTGTAGACAGAAGTCATAGAACTGGCAGATGACATAATCCGGTATTTTAAAAGATGTATGAAACCAACAAGCCTATGTGTTGCTACACAGTGCCACCTACTGACCAAATGTGGAACGACATGAGCAGCAGACTCACTGAAAAACAGGACGTGGGGGAGAATGGGGAAAAGGAGAAGGGATGATTTAGATTAGGGTTCATAAAATTCTATATTCCACTGATGCAGAAGCTGAGCTCAGAACATCTAATAAAACTCACAAAGGGAGCAAAGGACCCGCAGATTTCTTTATAGGAAATCTACTTGCACATTGTCCAAGTTTAAAAAATAATGACCCTTCTGTAATAATCAAGAATAGATATACAGATAATGCAACAGAACAAAGATGCCCGAAACTAACCAGCATGCCAAATCCACTTTTTTCCCCAGCAACACAAAGGCATTTGGAGAGAGAAATGCTGGCATTTAAAATGCTGTATTTGCCTATTATACAAAACACATATAATTTAATTTCATACCTCACACAGTGTATATACGTTAAATAAATATCTTATAGCTGAATAAAAAACATAACTATGAAATTTCACAAAGAAAAGAAACAGAGGGGGAAGAAAATCTTTGTGGTTCTGCCAGGCCTAAGAAATCTTATATATAACAGCAAAAGCACAGTCATTAAAGAGAAAAGCACTCCTAGTCAGCCGCTCTATAGTGGAGCACAAACTTCCTTCAGTCCTATTTTAATGACTGAACATGTCCCAGAGGGTGGACCGGGTTCACATTCCACGTGGAGTACACGTTTGTCTATGCCTCCAGGAATGTGTTCAGCAGCTAATATAATAGGAATAGTTGAGGGCTGACTTAGCCCTGTTGCTTCCTCTTCAAACTGCACATAACATCCTCACCTACATAACTGTAACTTACCCTGACTCCATGGCCCAGAACCGGGGGAAAAGAGGTCCGATCGCGCCACCTACAGGCAGAACATGAACTAGTTTGGAGTTACCAAGCCAGGAACACGGGTCAACTAAGGCAAAAAGGAGGAAGAAAAAAAAATCACTAAAGCCTCCACTGCGCTAAAGGTCGTGCGCTACTCTCAGATTTGTTACATCCCTACTCACATGGCTATTTTTATTCTGGCATTCATTAATATGCTTCTTGGACCACAAGATTTTCACTTCTTAACAATAATTTCTTGTATGTCTCTTATGTGCTAAAAATAAATCTATTGTGTTCAATATGTTGTAGAGACAAGGAAGACCGGGGCCCTCCTAGAAGAGCGGGTCTCCTTGGAGGGAAGGATGTAATAAATGCATGATGGTCTTGTGGGCCAGTTTGTTCCGGAATCCTGTCTCTGCTTCCCAGGACCGGAGTTTCCGGCTGATCACCATTCCCAGACAGCATGTGTAAGGATTCTGGGGGATCTGAGGACCTCCTCCTGCTTAGGATATCAGCACTTTAGCCACGGAGCCAGCTCCCTAGGCCTGGCAAAGGAAGCTTCAGTGCCTTGATATGTGAAACCAAAAGCTCTCCGCCTTCATAGGGCCTCACGGTTCTAGCTTTACTACCTAATGCTTACAAACTATAAAAACTCTGCTAAGATGTTTTTAGAATTCCAGTCTTGATTGGTCTTTGACTATTCCATAATATTAACCCAGATAGTCCTAAGCACGAACAGCAAAGAAATCCTTAAATGACATGGTTAGTGTGTTCCTAGTTACAGCATCAGACTGGCCAACAACTAAATTCTGCTGGAATGTTCTAAAATGCACCAAGAGCCAAGTATTAGTTTCCATCATCATCTCTAGCTCTGAAGTTCAATGCACTTTGAGATGAGATCCGACTATCTTGACTTCAGATAGATGTCATTTTAGATGCTATAGTCAGTGTGTCCTTCATTAGAATGTCCTCAATGAAGTACTTAAAGCTTTTTCCCTTGTGATTTCTTCCCATGAAGCTTTACTACTCATAGAATGCACTGATCACTGTGACCCAGGGTTGTCATCTGTATTATGCACCTTAGCAATTGCTCTCATCAGTCACAGAAGTCTGAAGATGCACATAAAACTACACGGCCACTAACTTAAATGCTTAGGTAAGTAAATGCTTCTTCAGTCCTTGAACCTATAATAAAATGAGGGCTAAAGTTTGTCACAAACCGAGCCATAGTTTCGATCTGTTACATTTTTAACATAGAGTTTCTGCAAATATTATTTTTTAAATGATCAGACATGGTACTGGAGCAGTAGCTTAGTGCTCCCATCCTGATCTGCAGTTTGGAGGCAGAAAGAGTGGGCCGGGTGTGGTGGTGGTGGTGGGGGGGGGTGATGGTGGTGGTGATGTGTGTGTGTGTGTGTGTGTGTGTGTGTGTATGTGTGTGTATGTGTGTATTTAGAAGACAGCTTGTGGAAGCTGGTTTTCTACTGCTATCACTTGGCTTCCAGGGATGGGACTCCAGTTACCAGGCTGGGTGGCACACTCCTTTACCCACTGAGCCACCTGCTGGCACCCAGAACAGAAACTCTTGCTGCTGTGTACTCGTTGCTCTTACTTTCCTTCCTTCATGCCTGGGTTCTTCTTTCATCTTCTCCATCCTCTCTGCACCAGAAGACCTTGGCTCCAACACTGCATATCCCAGAGCCCCTTTACTCCTCAAACTATACATCGTGTATCTCTTCTTGCCCTGACTACTCTTTTTCATTTGTAGATGTTCATAAGTCTGCTTGCTAATAACCACGTGGCACAGTTAACACTGGGCTGTCTTGAAATGTCCTTTGCCAATGATACTAGTTCAAAACTCTCCAAGTCAGCCTCAAGTGGATTCTTAGGACAAAGGCAGCAAGCAGCCACGCTCCGCCAAAATATTACAAGAATGTTCTCTAGTTCACCTGGTAGTAATATTCCCCTCAGAAGCCTCTTAAGATGGACCTCCACAGTCTATATTGTTCTCAGCATGGCTGTCTTCCAAGATCTGAATCAAATGACCGCTTAAACCCTATTTACAATATTCAACCATTCTCCTCATCCAGAGTCTCAAATAGCATCATGGGCAGGGACTGCTAGTATGAACAGTCTGTCTGGGTTACCTTTCTATCGCTGTGAAAAGGCACCGTGACTAAGGCAACTTATCAAAGAAAGATTATAGTTCAGGACTTGGGTACAGTTTTTGAGGGTTGGTCCGCGACGATCATGCAGGGAGTACTGCTCTTGAGTAGTAAGAGCTAAGAGCTTACATCCTCACCTGCAAGTAGGAGGCAGAAAGAAAGGGACTAGGCCTGGTGTGTACTTTTTAACATCTCAGATCCCACTTTAACCTCTTGATGCTTCCCACAGTGGTCCTACCTGCCCCCCAGGAACCAAGGAACAAAACTGAAATTTATGAGCCTATTGGGGACCAGTTTGATTCAAACCACTGCCCCCCCCCACACACACACACAAATGTAAGCAATACCTTTGCTCACTTACCTCAAATAAAGACAAACTCCCAGGAAGAACTCCACCCCAAGGGTGCTTTGCAGTATCCTACTTAGATTCGATTCGTTCCTCACTATTACCTCACTGTCTGATGTCTTGGAAGTGGTTCCTTGGTAGAGTAGATGGGCTCTCTCCTCATCTGAATGAAGTGTTTCCCTGGACCCCACTGGACACTTGCCTCTTCGTGTATGTTAGACAGCAGCACTGAAAAAAAAATGTTCAAACGAAAAAAGGATAGGAACCCACACGGTTGTCACAATGTCACTGTGGCTGAACACATTAACCTTCTCCTCAACCAAAACAATCGCAGATATATTAGCTATCTGAACGCGTTTTCCCTTCTTAATAAGTTTACTTTTCTTGTTTCTACAGCCTCAGGTTCACCTGGAGGTGACAGTTGTGACGGGGGGGGGGGGGGGAGGAGAAACACAAAGGGGACACCAGATGGACAGGGAAATTGTCCAGGTGATCAAGTGTGATTTAGTTCTTCAACAGTGGGATCAGGGGCAATTCTTCTGAAATAAAAACTCCAGAACAGTTTAAGAAAATAATTTGCTTAACTATGATAATTACTAGAGCTATTTAATTGCTTGCACACACGTTAAAATATTTTTTCTGAAACTGTAACTCGGTAAAATATTAATCTAGACTAGAACTGCTTCTTTAAAAGATATTTTGAAGAATCTCCTTCCCTCACTCTTTCTTTGAACCATTACAGTTATTATACAGAAAGGAGCAATTTTCAATAATTTAACCCCCCCCAAAAAAAAATAATAATGCTAAGGTAGCTGTGTACCCCATGTGTTTGATTTAAGGAAAAGGGTTTCCTTTCTAGGACCTTACGAATGTACAAAGTTCAATCACAGCAGAGCGCTAATGAACAGGCTGCTCTCCCAGGCTGGGCCCCTGCACAGAATGACTTCATTCAGGGCTACTGCTCAGCTCACGCATGGAAAGTGTTGGTTAAAAAAATCCCACAGAGTTCGGCCAACCTTTTCCTCACCCCCCACCCCCTTATTTGTCTTTCTGGTCTAAGCTGGGAGTAGCAGAAATATTCGTCAGCTGATATTAGCCACTGTGAAGTTATGAATGAAACCACGCGGCTTCGTTCCGACCCCGTTCACAATATGTCACCTTCTCCGTGCAGCTCCCGGCCAAAGGACACTTTCCAAACTCCCCCACACCAAACACGAAGATTTTTCAGTTTCAGCCCCTTTCCTTTTAATGCTCTAAGCAGAAGCACTGTCTGCTTAATGTTTACTCTGGGGTTAGAGGAGAAGTAGAAGAAAAACACTGCTTTGCTAAGCTTTAAACTTTCAGATGCCCTGACATAACGGGCGAATATGTCCATAGCTCAGCATCAGAAGGTCTATGGACACATGCCATTGTGGCAGCTTTTTTTGCCACTGTGGCAGGGTGTTTTTTTTTATATCAAATTCCAGACAGATACCTGGGGCACTTATTGTTCAAAGAGCAGAGAAAATAGCCAGAGCTTTGATCTCTGTCTACTGCTTGGCTAATTATCCAGACAGGTGTTTAGAAAGGATGGTGTAAGTTCTTGAATAACAGCACTTCAAACAGGTCCTCCATGTGGAAACAAAATAGGGGGAGAGGGGATGGGACTGCCTGACTGAGGTTTGCGATGTAATTAGTCTTTCTTTAATGAATATCTCCCACAAATTACTGCTTTTTTAATATGACCTCTCAATTTTCTAGTTTCTAACTTAAAGAAATTTTGGTGGGAAGTTGGGTATGAATTTTGAAACCAGGAGGCTGTGTCAATGTTAGGAACCCACCATCCAGGAGTGTGTAAACAAGAATCAAGCAAGCTTCCATAGAGATGGTTAAGTTTATCAACACACAACATTCTGCTCTCAACTTTGTTTGTTACGGTGGTTTACTACAACTCAACATCTGGTCTTTCCTTGTCTCTGGAGATACAATGCCTATGGTACACACTCACTGGATAGCTCTAGAACGTGAGGGGCATTAAGAGGAAATATCACTGTAAGTACCCTACAAGAAAAGGCTTCCTGGAACCATTCTGTGCTTTGTGTTACGAGCTTTGAACCATGTGTGCTGGGCAGTGTCTCTCACTGTCAGAGCCTGTGTTTTTTCTACGTTTCACCATTCACCATATCTTACAGTGGAAATAATTGTCTAAGCCACGGAACCATAGAGATGGAACATGAGGTCTCAGGTGTTCAAATCAGGACCAGATCTTAAGCTGGCAAGGAACCTAACTGGAACAGACACTCATAGCCAGATTCCTGTCTCTGTCTCCATCCTGGTGTCTGGCCTTGCCAAGACCAGAACGGGAGCCAGAGGCAAGTATTCAACTGTATTCTTCATGGCTCCAGTCCTTACCAGAACAAGGCTGATGAAGAGACCTTGGAGGGAGTCACAGGCAATGACCTGTAGGAAAACTACCCAGGAGACAGCAATGATGGATTGTCATGCATACCCAGAGACAGGTGGGAAGCCAGATAAGTTAGCAAAGGCAGAAAAAAAAATACATTTCCTCTCCCTCTAGCCTGATCCTGAGTATTCTGACCTAGAGTAGCAGACAACAGAGTTAGTTGTTGACCTTCTTATGAAACTTTTCTCGTGTCATATAAGATCCCAAAGTCAAAAATATTTCATTTAAATACTCATTACTTTCATGGTGTCAAGGAAGAAAGTAGCCTTTTAGACTGACCTACAAAATCTGATTATAAATGATTCCATTTCACCGCCTCATGCCTTATTATCAAACCCGACAGAGTAAGAGGGTTTCAGATCAGGAGAGGCAGTTTCCAACCGCAGTTCACCATATCAGGGTGGCTTTTGGAACTGAGGGCTCCATAGTGCCAGCTACTCCGAGCTCCTGCGTGAGTGAATTCCTTTTATTGTTGATCTTGAGAGCCACTGTACCCTCCTTGCTTTGCATGGTGCCTTCAGCATTGTAAAATAGAAAACACAACTTTCCATCTTAAAATTGGTAATTTTTAAAGTCCTACTTACCTGAAATGTAGACTTCTACTTCGGCTGATTGGGAGAGTTATACCAGGGATTTGCATAAATAAATTTTGTGTTTCTTTTTACTTAATATTGTTTTTAACATAAGTAAAGTTTATAAGTTAGTACTAGTTCTGCTATAGTTAGTTGTCTGACCTTGGGTAAGTCATATACTTTCTGACTCGGTTTTTTTTTTTTTTTTAAATTTCAGATGAAGGGGCAAGAGTTTAGAGTTCTCTCACCATGTCCCCAGAAGCCCAGCCATTCCCTATATTGTATCTGTATCCAAAGCTTTCATAATAAATACCTGAGCTAAGGAAAGTAATTAACTTCTTAAAACATTTAGCAGTAGGTGGCTCTCATCAAAGCCCAGGGCTCCATTTTAAGTGTATGGGAATAATTTAGTCATGCCAAGAAGAAAGCAAACAAGAAGGTAAATTTGAAAGAATGAGCAAATTCACTTTGTTAACTTTCTATCGTCTCACGATCTTACATTGACAACCTCACTCTAGGTCACTGGGGGGAGGTTGAGCAAACAAAGGAAAACACCACTTAGACTCCGACTAACTCCTGCATGTCATCACCTCAGAGTTGTCCCAGGATGCTGCCTTTACAAGGCCCTGCAAGGACTGAAACACATCCTCATTTGGTATCAATGGGGAATTCATTCTAGAACCTTCACAGAAACTATGTAGCACAGGTGGGTTCAAGTCCCTTTGATAAAAACGGCATAAGATTTGTCCATAAACTATACTTACCCTCCAGTATATTTAAAAACATCTCTAGATTACTAAATACATGATTAAATACAAATGCTTTACAGTCTTTAGATGCAGCGCTGTGCATGAAGGCAAGAAAAGCACATCTGCACACACTCAACGCAGGCAGAAGTTTGTTTGCCTATAGTTGGTTGGAACCATGGATATGGAAGCCACAGATACAGATGGCTGATTGTATGTTTCCAAAACTTCTTTTTTAAAAAAAAAATGAAAATATAGTCAGAAAACAGGAGTTGGTTTGCAAAATGGTACAAAGATGGGGTTGCCAGGTTTCCCACACACATATACCAGTGCAGAGTGCCAAGTTAAACTTGAATTTCACATAACAAGTGATATTTTGAAGTCATGTCCAAAACATTGCATGGGATATATTTTTACTGCAAATTTCATTGTTTCTCTAGAGTACTGTTTTGTTGCCAGTAACGTTGGGAGCAGCATCCGTTCTTCTCTTCTGCCTTCACAACCCCAAGGACCTAAAGTGTCCCATATTCATTTAACAGCTTCTCTTCCTGACCACATATGACAGGTCAAGAAATGAATAGGTGACCAGTGTGAGTTCAGTTTCCTCATTATCTTGAACAGGAGATGGAAAAATAAAACAAGCCAGCTTTCTTGTCAACAAATGCAGGAGACATGAACCTACGGAACTACAGGCAGCTGACTGTCCCAATAAGAGGAGGCTGCTGGCCTGGGTACACAAAAGTACCAAGGTAACACTCTGGAGGAACAAGACCGGAAAATTGAGAGAGTCATGGCTGTTGTTGGGGAACCATGCTATTCCTATGGCTTGGGGATGTCCCCATTCTTTGTGGTTTTCTAAATTACTAAACCCTTTCTTTGGGCTTATTTTGTGTCTTATCTTTAACAAGTTGCCATGAGCTATAGCATCTCAATAGGGCATGCTTTATCATGCTTAACTACAATTAATTTTCTCAGAAGCACTGGAGAAATGTTAACTTTGCGTCTTGCTGTAGATGACTCCAGCATGATTAGCATGCAGCTCATCCCTTTGCCCTGTCTATCTGGCTATAGAATTCTAGGTCACAACTGTGTGAAGAATGCATGTGACATATGGATACACGACTGACATGCTCCAAGCAATGGCAAAATTCTGCCACTTTGTTGAATTTCTGTTGTTTATAAATCTCAATTTGATGCTAAGGAGTCAAAGGACTTTTAAAATTCACAAAAAAACATACTCTTTAATATCACTGTGTTATCTTTTCTCTTTTTGTACCTAAAACAATTTTGCAATGATAATTTGTAATCATAAATGCTCATTTGTACTTTTAGACTCGTGTACAAAATCCATGTTTGCTGTGGGATAATGCTTTTGTACCCTGTAAAGATTTGGCACTTGCATTGATTTAATAAAACACTGTTTGGCCAGTAGCCAGGCAGGAAGTATAGGAGGGATGACCAGGCAGGAAGTATAGGTGGAGGACGAAAATAGGAGAATTCTAGGAAGACGAAAGGCTCAGGCTGCAATCATCACCCAGACACAGAAGAGCAAGATGAGAATGCCTCACTGATAAAAGGTACCAAGCCTGTGACTAACACAGACAAGTATTATGGGTTAATTTAGGATGTGAGAGTTAATAACAAGCCTGAGCTAATAGGCCAACCAGTTTATAATTAATGTAGACCTCTGTGTGTTTCTTTGGGGATTAACAACTGTGGGATTCAGAAGGATAGAAACATCTGTCAACAGATGATCTTAGAAGTTTTCTTCAAATATTCTGAGTTTAAATTTTCTCAGTTCCTTGATTTTCAGTATTCACTATATATATATATATATATATATATATATATATATATATATATATCCAAATGTAAAGATTGTATCTCAGAGTTGCTTCTAAACAAAAAAAGTTCCTCTATTACCAAGACAATTCAGCAATCCATTTAACAAACATTTACTAAGCAACAAATAACTTTTTATGCTAGGGGCTGGTGGGAAATGTTTCAAAAATAAAATGGCACATTCTCTTTCTTCATGTACATGGCAATCTGTCTCCAAACACTGCTTCTCAGTATTCTTCTCACTTTTATTTAGAACATCAAGCAAGTATACTCATAAGTCTACTTAAAAACAGGTAAGAAAGGGAATACCATCACATGTTAACCCCAAGGTTAACTAAGGAGCATTGTAGAAACAAGACTTGACTTCTAGGCCCCTTCACATAGGATTTCCTACAGAAGATGCATTTTATATGGTGTGAGCTTGAAGCGATGGTGGATAAGTGAACAAAACGTAGTATCTACCTGTGTACTCTCTTTCTGATAATGTTCCAAAGTTAGTAAGTTAATGAGACTATAAACTTCCATTCCTAAGTTAACTAGTAGAACAACAAAGAGCAGTGCAAAGAATAGTTCATCCTAACAGGGCATTAGCAAGGGCCCCAAAGCCCAGGTGACAGCTCCTACTCCCCTATTCACCAAGGCATGACCCTCTGATGCTCAGAGAGAGAGAGAGATCTAACAGCCTCAAAGCAATCTCTAGAAAATCAAAGATCATTCATGCAACTCCCCTCCAAGGCTTCCTGGCATCCTCCATGTGAAACTGCTAAAATGCCCTTATTAATTGGATATTGTTTTAGTAACTGCCATTGTGAGATTTCTAATGACCAACATAATTATTTACTTCATTGAACTGCTTCAGTGGTGCAACCTGGGTCTGAATATAAACATTTCTCAGATTCTAATGTCTGTAACTTTTGTTTCCAAATGATAGACGGAAGGAAACACAACTGTAATGGATGTAGAGTAGGAAACCATACTGACTTTTACATTGGGGAAGGAAGACTACGAGGGACCCTCGGTTTATGTCTAATTTCTGACCAACAGTCAAAACCTTCAAGGGTCACAAGAACATAAGATGTGTTGAAAATAATAAGAGGTTAAATTCTTAAATGATGTGAGTCTTATTCACGTCTCATTGTAGCTGGTACCCCTTTCATTTTCCTTTTACTGGATAAGATGAAAATCATAGGAAGCTTAATGAACCTCAAGCATCAAGAAGGTGTATGTTTGGGGAAATTATTAGGGAATAAGTAATTGAGATTAATTCATCATATACCAGCTTTAGTCAAATGTTTTCAAATGTGTGTTGTTTCCTTCATTTACCCATAACAGAGAAGAGCTTTAGGTGTAAATGTGTTAAAAGGATATTTAGTAGATGGACAATATTCTCCTTCCAGAGTTCCTGGAGAGGCCATTTCAAAGCAGAGGCAATTGAGGCATGTAAGCCCTATGCCCTCTAGCTGTTACCTGCCTAAGAAGAACCAGACAAACCTGGGCAGATTCTGGCTTTCCCAGAGGCCTTTCTTTCCCCGTTTTTCTGTTTACACATGCATCATTTTCTCCATCTTTTGCCTGTCTGATGCAAGATGGACAGGGGATGGCAAAAAAGTTGAAAACCAAACGAATAATCCTGAAGAAATTGTTAACAGACCTAAACGAAGATCAGCCAAGAAACATTTATCTTAAATGAGCTTTGGGGAGAAATCTGGAGATTTCATTTAAAGTATGTTTACTTGACAACAAGCTTGTGGTATATTTACTGGAGAGTGGGCAGTTGTTTTTGCAGGTCTGTGGACAAATCCACCAGCTGATCCAATGGCTGGCTTTCAAATGTATTAATTCTGGATTTTGTATACACTGTCCTGGCTTAATCGTGACTATTTAAGAGTTGCATGAAATAAATCATTTTATCCCCTTTTCTCTGATAGATTGAGGTTTTACTTATGCCTCAGTCTTGAGTATTACTGGATCATAGTCATCGCTGTTGTTGCAAGTATGTATTTGGGAATGTTGAAAACAGTGAATTTTAACAATGTTCAGTCAAATGAATAAGGAGTTTTTTCAAAAGCTTTCTTCTTCCTTACTGCTTTAAAAATACTACTTAAAACAGGAGTATTCACACCACAACACAGATCATATTTAAACACACATTTCGAAATTTTCAAAAGACTGTCACATATTACTCTTTAATGTTTAAACTTCAATGCATATGTTAAGCCTTCGATCTAGATGTCCCATGAAGTCACATATGGTAAAAGGCTCCATTGTTATTTTGTGGCACCATCAGGATATGCAGCATTTAAGGGATGAATCTACTTGAGGTTGTGACATCTTAGAAGGAGCTGTTGGGATTTGAGCTTTTTCATTGTGCTTCTCCTGGTACATGCTGCCTCATCAAGATGCAAAACAAAGGAATAGATGGCTATGGACTGCAATCTCTGACGCCAGGAGCCAATCCCTCTTCCCTTCCCCTAAATTTATTATCTCGGGTATTTCCGTAGAGTAATAAGTAACTAACTCCATGGTAGAGTTAGGATATAAAACTACTATTGGAGTAGAAATGTCAAAGATAAACTAAAAACTGCCTTCTTGACTTGGGGAGAGCTATGGTCTGTTACTAGGGTTTAATTCTTAATTGAGATGCCTGCTTGTTTATACTAAGACTGCTGACATAGTATGCACAAATAAGTGAATGTTAGGACCAAAACAATGCCCTTAACTTGGGTAATGCTACTTGTCCAAATGATAAAGCAAACTACAGATACCACGTAGGTGCCAGAATTCCTTAGAGAGTGATTTTGTAACCAGATCCTGCTTTGCTATTTGGCTCACAGGGCTTTGTTCTCTTTGCTAAACATTCTTCAGTCTGTGTCACATACATTTTCATTCCTTCTTGGCTTTCCAAAGCTGTTATCACACCACATGTCACATGTTCTCCTTACTCCTGCTTTGGTAACAACTCACACATACATCATGTCTTACAGTCTGTCCTCACATCCTACTGGTCAGTGATATCGCCAGACACATAGACAAACAAATCTATGGCTCTAGATTTTTAAACATACAGAAGCACATTAGATGTTGTCACTCTTCCAGTTAACAGTTAGTCAGTGAATCCAAAAACCACGTGTATCAAAGAAGGACCAGAGCCTAGGGAAGATGGGAAAGAGCTGCTGTGGGGAGACTGGCCTTACTGATACGAATCCATGTGTTTGGTAGTATATGACAATGTAAAAACTTGCTCACAAGATTGGAAGAAAACAGAGGAACAGGTGTGAGAGTCTCATTACCTCTTTACAGCCGTAGGTCAACAAATGCTGTCTGAAATTGAAATGTGTGTGCCGTAAGCTAAAAACTACCCCAGACTCTTAAGTTTTCATAATTTTAAAATATACAGGGAGTGAATTGAAAGCTATAACATCTCTTTTTAAAAGGGAAGCACTTTAATTTTAAGACCCTCCTCTTACATCTCATGTTCTCTTCTACTAAATTCACACTAAAATCAAGTGAACATTTTATTTAAATATAACACAGCATAAAGCTCTGTTTTAGGAAAGACACCCCTGTCTATTATCTATCCATGCCACTGTTATTTCTTAAATATACACAGCAATTTCTGAGACGGTAGCCCTAACATAAATAGGTTATTTTCCTGCAATAAAATATTTGATAATTTTTATTCTTTTCTGTTGATTTGTTTAATTTTTTAAGTAATTATTCATACCGCAAAGTCAGTTCTAAATAAACAGAAAATGCACATTGGCATTTGTTAAACCACCTCCCATATTACTAGTGATTGTCAATAATATTTCCCTTTTAAGATTGTCTTACAATCCACATTCTCTTCTGTTTCTTCCTGTTGTGTTCATAACACCCTGATGTGCTGTGCAGACACTGGTCCTCATTTCACAGCCGAGATTAGAGGGGGGGGGGGTCCTCAGGCTGAATTATGGTTCACAGACCTGGCACGCAGGTCCTCACTATCCTAATCCAGGGCTTCTTGACAAGCTAACCTTGGCTTTCATGCTGTGATTGTGTTAAGGAAACTGTAGCATATGATGCAAAAGCTCTTCCTGCCCGTTACTCCATCAATACCACTGTTGGGGACAAACGCAGGCTTAGCTGCAAAGGAAAACAAATCAGCCAAAGATAAATGATTCTACTAGGTAAAACAGGCAGGGCGCTAGGCTAAATTCTTTTCTCCAGCCACACTGCATCAAAGGAGAAAGGGAAATCAGGCAATGTGGCTTTCAGAAACCCCAGCCCTCATTTCTGCATCTAGGGTTCCCCAATTCCTGACTAGAAGAATCTGGGAACTTTTCATTGGAACCTGGTCATTATTTAGTTTGGGACAATTATCCTTAGTGGAGCAAACAGGAAATGACTTGTCTGTAGAAGCATCTTTTTCTTTTCCCTCAGCTGTCTATGGACAATCCAATTAAAGAGAAAAGCCCTATTGCACAACTTAGATTTGGATAAGGCCAGGAAATTGTATTCTTTAGGATGGATGAAAGTTTCCCATCATATAAACATATAACAATGGCCTTGTATCACTTGGGTTAACATAATACCTAAAATAAATTGCCACCCTGCAGTCTTTCTGTAACTGGCAAGTGACGTGGTGCACACTATAAAAGAGTACACAGTCAGAGTGTGCCCTCCATCTCTATGCAATGTGAAACCCTCAGACTTCCATACCCAGACTTTATTTTGTTGCTATGCGACTTACATGCAACACAGTGCATGTAAATAAATTATGAATTTTACAGAGAAGGGAAAAACTCTTCCCTTCTTCTTTGAGAACAAGCCACAACTTCCTTTCATGCTATCCTAATGGACCGCAGCCCTTTCAAGCTGTTTCCCAAGCATCAAGGTTTGGGCCAGATAAACAATCGAATGAATAAGACAGCTAGGATACAGATGTAGCGTGCAAACAGCACGCTAAGGAGCATCAGGCCCACTGGATTCACCCTTACAGGCCTGAGAGCTGGGTGCCCAAACCCGGTAGTCAGAAGGAAGTTTATTTCACACCCACACTCTTCCAGGTAGCAGAATATAAGCAAGCTTAAGCAAAGGAAATTCTGGAGATTTCTGTTGGCAGCCATCCCAAACGATAGAGGCCCCAGGCATAAGTCTGTAGCAGGGTGGAAGAACTCTCCCAGCCATGAGAGAAACAAACAACTGTGAGGACACGATGTTACACAGAGTGGGAACTGAGGGCTCTTGAACCAGATGTCGGCCGTATCTCCATGAAAGATGACGTTCTCCGTGTTCAAACTGGATAGCTTTTTCTAGAGAAGGCATAAAATCATACTGCGTTTGCATTCATGAGAAGGAAACGCTGCTTCCAGAACAAAGCACAGCATGGGAACACCCCGGACATGCAGCAATGGGAGAAGAGATCAATATCCTGTGGCAAGGCTCCACAGTGGATCACAACATGCTGCAGACCAATAAAGAAAACCAACTAGTGCTAGATCCAACATTAATGCCTCCCACATGTAATGTACAGAACACCCCAAATACACAAGCACATGCCATAAGGTTTGTATCATATACAGTTCGGCAGCAGTCAACATCAATCAATGGGCACCAGGGATGCTTACTTCAAGAGAGGGTACAGTGAGGAACAATGGGAATTATCTACATCATGATCTACAGGGAACCTATAGTTGTATAAATGTACCCACACACACTTCTGCTCCTTGCCACTTTACATGCTTTGTGTAGCATTTTATGCCTCAGTAAGAAATAAAATAAAAGAGGAAGAATCAATTGTTAAAGAGTGCCTGGTATTTCTAGGTGGTACATGGTCTCTCCCTACAGTTCATACCTAACAACTGGCTTATTGTGCTGGCTGGATGAGACACCATTTGCAGATGGCCCCAACAATCCTTTTTAACAATCTTTTAAGTAATTCTGATACAGGATGTGGCTTAAGGGACACTACCCTACTGCACTGTACCCTAGGCGACACAACAGAAAAGTACATAGCCTCATGAAACTCTTTGCTTTATTGCTTTTTCCTAAAAGATTTTTCAAAGACTCGGAGAAAAGATGAATATTAAACAGTATGCATATGTGCATGTCAAAACCTCCAAAGTACACAATGATTATGTATGACGTTTGTCTTTTGTGCAGTAAATAATAAGCTTAACTTAAATGTAAAAAAAAAAAAATCAGAAACAGAAAAGACAATCACAAAGTTTAATGGCAGAATTCCCGGAAAGGAATGTGTAATCAACCCTCTCCATTCCTGTACCCTTATTTGCTTCCAACGGATCCAAAAAACTGTATCTTTCTGGTTATGGAAAATTTACCCAACCTGGGGTTTTGTGACATAGTCTATCTCTGAAGACATGAAGAGAAATCTATATAACAAAGTTCTGAGCTTACAAAAAGTTACAGGAAATTTACACATCACATCCATTCTTGTTGTAACTTGAATAAATCCTTCTTATGGAACTTCACTTCCTGAAGTACTATCAGCATTTTAGAATGGCATCCCCAGCAACGCAGCCACAATGGACACTGCACACTAACAGCAAAAGCATTTACTATTCAGTAGGGAATAGGGAATACTTCTTCACTGATTAACTAGAAAGGACAGCATGGTACGATATGAAGACAACATTTCCTCCACATCTGGAGGAAAATATGAAAGCTAACTTTTCCCATTTTATTCAGAATAAGTGATTGCTTGTTTTAATCAAACATAGACATAATTTTGAAAGGAAAACCCATGTCCACACTGCTGTCATTGAGCAGTGACCTGGGATTCAGAAGCCGAATGGAAACGATCACAAGACAATAAGCAAAATCCTAAAGCGACATCACAGTCATCCTTTCAGACAGCAAGTCTCTCTCTATCTAAGTGGCTTTATTCAACACTCCATAACAGTTGAACAGAATTACTGCAGAAGCCAAGTGTGCCTCCTGTTGCAGAAATCTCTCTTTGGGACTAAAACTAACAGCCCTGTGTTGTTACCTTCACAGTGCCCAGAAGGGTTCCCACGTGCAGGGTTTGATGCTCCTTGGTTGTTGTATTTAAATCACTAACAATTTTGCCTTCAAAATCTGTGTCTTTGAAGTGACATTCAATGAGACAAGTGAAGTGTATACTGAGTCAAGTTGTGCCACACTGTGCAAGTCCTGGGGCATGGGTCCAAGAAGGGCGAGGTGCAAGTGAGAACCATAGGCATTTCATAGGGTCTTCAGTTGGCATGGTAGAGTGTCTCCACTCCCCCATGTCCAAGGAAGAATGGCATTAAATAGAAAAAACCAAGAAGGCAACATTGACAATTATGGAAATTATTGTGGTCAAAGGAAATGGCCTTGGGGGGGGGCTTCCTTCTGAGCAAAGTTCCTTATCTTTATTCACCATGAACCCCACAAAATACATACTTGACCCTGAATGTAGCTATAAGTGAGGAGAAAATGAGAGAATTGGTAAAGATTCAGGGGGAGCTAGGATATCAGCACCTCAAAAATGGGAATGAGTAGGCAGAGTTCAAAAATGAAAATCATTTCATGTTGTCCCAAGTACACTAGACACATCCTTTTCTAATGGGGTGACTGCCACACAGCATTCAGGTATATTCAGATACTCAATACATGGCTGGAAATACACTTTCAGAGACCTAGGTGCTAAAAGTCCAAAAGTCTCTAGAAAAATCACAAATTACCACCATCCATTTCAATTCTACCTAGTGCTGTTTTCTCAACATGGCAGATCCAAGTGTCATGTTTCTTTGGGCATTTCCAGCATTTCACAGCCCAGCACACACTGTAAGAAGTACTGTCTTAAGGAAATCTAAACATAAGACAGGTTAATAAACAGGGAGGTCATTATCTTTTCCTTCAGCCCACTACCTCCAACTTTACCAAAGGATATCTTTTGTTTCCCAGCACTTAAGCCTGCCAGGGGATGACGTTGTCTAAACACATTTTCAATGTTTTCTTTTTAACAGTTAATATATTTCCAGGATGCAAGTCCATTTCTTTCTAAAAGGTTCCTAGGACACCCATTGAAAAGTCAGAAGCAATGAAAGAAAAGGGATCGCTGTTTTGTTGGAGAAGAACGACACCCTTTGTATTGAAGTGGGGAGTTACAGTCTGTGGTCACCCTCTGCACAGTGTCTCTTTGTCAAGTAATACATGCTGGAAAAAAAATAATACAGATGGGAAAATATTGTGCACTGTCAGATCTTGGAAATGGCCAAAGGATTTTTCCTCACCAATGTCTTGTCGATGACTTTCACATTCTGGCACCCTGAAAAAAATAATGCATACATTTAATATGAAATGAATGCAATAATAATCAGGCAGGTAATCGTTTTTCCCAAGGAATGTAAAACTTGACAAATGTAAGGTTTATGATTCAAGGTAGGCTTGCCAAATCTTATGTGGCATGAGACCATTTTTATTACCTAAACAGTCCTTAATACAAAATGACTGGCACATATTTTTATTAGCACAAAGACTGTATTCTTTCTGCCACATTTAATAGACAGCCAGCGTCTGAAAGCTCTCGTTTAGGATATGTCTGCAGCAAATTAAAATGTGTAGTGAGGATTCACAGAATGACATTCTTCTCCTGAAGGTTCCGGCAACCTCAGGCTGCACGGTAGCAGGGAGACAATCTCGGGAGTTGTAGCTAACAAGGCTTTTTGGACCCTGTGGTTCACAGAAAATGAATCTCACTTCAATGTCAAATGGGGAAGCTGGTAACTCACTCGAAGCTTTTCCCCCTCATCAGCTAAAGGTCCATTTTGAGTCAAACTCTAAGCAATCCACAGTAAACACAGCACTTACTAATTCTTTTCAAAAACATTTATTGTTTGTGTGCCAGGCACTACTCTAAACACTGCAAACCCAGTAGAGATAAAAAGATGGAAAGATCCCTGGTCACACGTTTTGTATTCTAGAGGGGAAACATAAAATACATAATATGTGTTGTTTAAAAAATAAGTTGTGTGACAGATGACTTATGAACAGTGACAGAGTCTAAGGAAAAGGAATTCAACAGTTGAAAAAGAATTTCAACTGAAATTTGGAGACAGATAAGCAGTCAAGGTGGTCCCTTTGTGAATGAAAAATGTAAATGAAAGATTAAAGGGTGAAGAAACTCTTCATGCACACATCTGGGGAACATCAAGGGAGAGGGAAGATTCAGCACAGAGTCCACGAGGCTGGAACTTGTCTGATAATCAAGGAACCTTGAAGAGGCCAATGAAGTTTCGGTGCAGTATCAGGGACAGCATGGGTAAAAGCTGTTCCTGGAAGGGTAACAAGGCCCTTGAAAAAACTATTGTAAGGACTTTGACAGCTATGCTGAGTTAAGTCTAGAGTCATTGGAGGGTTCTGATCCAAGAGGAACATGAGCTAAATTAATGTTTTAAATGACTACCCTGGTTTCTGTGATCAAAGGAGAACGGGAGAAGGCAGGGAGACAAGGTTAGAGAAGCAGACCCCAATATCCACTGCAAAAGTAATAGGACAGCCACTTGGGGGCAGTGGGTGTGATGAAGGGGTTCAGATTCAAATTACACTGTAACGAGCAGCTCCTGTGGATGAAACGATGCGAAAGAAGAGGCAAGTGTCGAGAGTTCGAGCCAGAGCAAATGAAACTTCGGCATGGGGGCAAACTGGGAGTGAGGGGCTGCAGGTGGCACAGGTCTAACAGGGAGTTAGGGGCGTGGTTTTAAACAGGTAGAGTTTGACCTGGCGCTTAATCAAGAGGTAGAACTGACTGGCCAGTTGGATCTATGCAGTCGTGTATCAAGAAGTGAGAAAAAAAATGATGTTCTCCGTACCTTTAGAGTCCTCTTGCTCACAAAGGCATCCCTGATGGGTTTGTCAAAGCTGAAGGCTAAGTAACTAGGCACACTGTAAATCCACCAGTCCATGAGTGCTGGGCCTCAGAGCCATAAATATAAGGCCAACTGCAAGTTCAGTCCCCTGAACTTTTGTCCTCCAAGGAGCCTGGCTTACATCCCACAGAAAACACAAAAGCAGTAAATGAGCATAACAACCTGCTGTCATTTGAATCCGGAGTGTTCTCCACAGGCTCCTGTTTTCAGTGCCTGTTTCCCAGGAGTGGAGCCATGATGGAAGAAGTCACTAAGGCAAAGCCCCCCAAGGTTAAAACTTAGCCCCTAGTTCAGTTTCTGCCACGAGCCCCACAATGCTTTCCCCATGGTGATGGGCTGAAAGTCTCTGAGACCACGAGCTCGAATATTTTTTTTCTTCAATTAAGTTTTGTCTGTCAATGGCTGTGTTGCGTTAACATAACATCAGGGAGTGCTGACACTTACCACTGAGAGCCATGGCCAGCCGGAATTCTTCCTTCAGGATCTCAAGGACATCTTGAACACCTTTTTCTCCCTAAGCAAGTATAAGAAAGTAAATAAAGTATTGAGTAAGCTAGCTCGGTTCTATTTCACCGTTAAAGGATTTTATTGTATTTGCTTATATTCGCTTATTTCCTCCTCTAATTACCTGGAAAGCCAAGCCCCATATGATGGGTCTCCCCACAAACACAGCCTTGGCTCCCAGGGCCAGAGCTTTGAGAACATCAGTGCCCTTCCTTACACCTCCGTCCAGGAAGACTTCCACCTTCCCTTCCACAGCCTCAACAATTTCTGGCAGGGCATCAATCTAGGGGGAGAAGAAAGACAGTATGTGTTTTTTACACAACGCTGTTTGTGTAAAAAAAAAAAAAAAAAAAGAATCTGCTCAATTTCACCTCCATCCAACTCAGGCTCAGAGAGAAAAGAGGTTTAAGATCCATTATGGAATCATTTCTCCAGGAAGAAAACAATGCAATGCTAGGAACTGGGAACTCATGTGAATTCAGAATAGAGTATCCTCTATGTCTTCAAAGTCTGACATTCAATTTTCTATTCCAGATATTTAAATGCAAATATTATGTCTAAAAATAATAAACATAATTCTGAATCACTCAATCTTCCATAGCTCCTTCTTTTATAAGAGTAAGTGGAGTATCTTACTGGTATACAGTATTCTTGACATTATTAACCAGAGTTTAATGGTTAAAATACTTGGTAGGTGTTGTAAGCAGTGGTGTATAAAGTGTGCAAGCGTGACCGCTCTCTGAGTTCCTCTTCTAGCAAACTTTACATCCAGATAAGCGTTAGGCAATGATGAAAGCACTTTACCCACAGTTACAGGAAAATGACCATGTGACCCTGAAAGAGCCCTGTCTAAATTGACCATTGACAATGGGCTAAGATACCATAGAGAACACAGAACCTCTCAAAGGTGAGGTGGTGGCTTACAGTATCGTTCAGTACCCCCCCCCCATACTTCTCTGAATGCATTTCCTTTCTAAGACATCTATATAGCTTCTCCCATTCAACTAGAGCATATTAACACCGCCCTTGATGCTGACTTTAGTTCTATGACCCACTTTGGCAGTCACATGTGAGCAGAGGAGGTTGAGGGCCATTTATGGGCACTGACCTGAGTAGCTATATCAGCTATTTCTCCTTAGGTTTGCATTTCTGTCGTTTGTCATGAGATAGGGATCCCCAAGTCTTGTTCACTCAGAGTCTGGACCCCAGGGAGACTATTTAAGAGGCAGAGATGTCTAAACCTCGCCTAGCTAGACCTGAAATGTTATAGCCCAGCCAGTAGGTTAGTTCCAAACCTGAATCGGAAGAGCCCAGTAGCAGGATATTTTAAGGGAACAACTGTCAGTTTAAAGCACTGTCCCCCGACTCTGCCCCCAGGGTCACAGTAGTAGGCAATACAACTGACTCATTAGATATAGGTGAAAATTTGTGCAACTATTTCACCTTGGCCCCACAGCGTTTTGGTCTGAAATGAAGTTCTGAGTCCACTCCTGTATGCTGTGAAACCCACCACACACTTAAGCTACTCTTTTTCCAGAAATAATTGTGCTGAAATCACTCAAAAGCTTTCCTACTTCTCTCCTCGAAGTTTAGTGGCTGAACTTAAATAGAGTTTTCTGTAAAAGGCTGAAAAGCAAACACAGCTACAATTTGGAGGAAGTGGAGGCAATCCTTGGCCAGTGGCCCCTAAATGTTTGGCAGGTAGAACAATTTTCCCCTTTCCCTTCTGGCTTCCATCCCTTGCCAAACATGCTTCGGATCCATTTACATACGTTCGCTTACCTATACATAGTCCCCTTTTACATTCAGGCGAGTTACATCAACATATAAATGCTACAATTTCCAAGCCATGATGCAAGCCATAATTAAGCATATTTCCCCATTTGAAACCAGAACCAAAGAAAAATATTAGCTAGCTTGGGTTCAATACACATTTTCAAAGTCACACAAATCAAGTCTGTTTAGGTTATTTCCAGTGCCTAACCTGGCCTAAAAGTACACTAATAAAGACACTTAAGATATGAATCCTGGAATATAAAACAGAGGCTGCACTTGTGCCTGGGTGTCTGTGGACAGGTAGGTCCCATCCAACACTGAGCGATTCTAACTTTCCTCTCTTCCCAGAGCAGCGCTTTCACTAGGCAAACACTACATAAAATAGAGTGATCCGGGCAGACTGGATAAAATAGAGCAGACAAGCCCACTAGGTACGGCCCTATTTAGGGTCCCGTTTTTCCTTTCCTACGCATCAGTACTGCATCCATCCTTACTCTCTTGAAGAACACACAAATGTTCCAAACAAAGAAGTTGGACGTTAAGGAGGTGCTGCAGTTAAAGCAGAGGTAACTTCCTCAGTTTTCAGAATCTCTCCCAGACCACACCTCACAACCCTCCAGAGCTTCTACCCAGCTCAATCAGAAAACCACCCTCCAGAGATTCAGCAAGTCCCCAAATGGCTCCAATGATTGCCCCACCCACTCTTCAATTCATAGTGGGATTATGCTCCCTGGGGCATCCTTAGAGGAAGGTGCAATGGGGTGAGGATCTGAATGGTGGCTAGCGTTCACCAGTGGAACAAGAAAGATTCTAAGAAGGCATTACTTCTGAGCTTAGATCGTAAGACCTGGCATGACCCTTTAAAAAATTTGCCTCTTCACGAAAACAAACCAATCTGACCCACTGGGAGGTGTGAGACGGCGAGATTATCCTCTACTAGGCTGGTCTACTGAACAAGCAGCTGACCCCACACCATTGGGACTGAGCCTAGCCAAGCCCGGACCCCACCACCTCACAGTTCTCAGCTCAAAATGTCAACTGAATAAAACTGGGACATAAATAATGTTTCAGATTTGTTTGTTATGCCACAAAAGCCAGTTCATGTGCCAAATACCTCTTAAGGATGAGACATATCTTTACAATTCATTTTGTGTTTCTGTCATACTGGTGCTAGAGTTTGAACTTAGGGTCTTCTCTCTATGCTAGGCAAGAACTCTACCATTGAACACCCCTCTAGCCCCAAGCACTCCCCTTAAAAAAAACAACGCTTCTTAGATGGTACAGAACATGCCTAAGGACTCAATTTGAGAGTCAGCAACTTAACAGCTCAAATGCTTATTTACTGAAAGGGTTTGGCAGGTGAGAAACTGACTGTGGAAAGAACATTATATCTGTAAGTCTGAAGTTGTTGGGGTTTAGTTGGCATCAAAATGCAATGCAAATTTGAAAAAAAATATAAAAGAGAATGTTTGAAGGACTCATACAGGTCAGAGAACAGTATGTGAGAATAAACTGAAGTTAAATTCCTGGTCCAGAAGTTCACGGGACCAGTATTTCTCCATACAAGGGAATGCTGGAAAGTAGAAAAATGTAGAACCGTACAGTCCAGACAAATTCTTTAGGGAACCAACATAATACCAGAAGAGATTTGGGCATAAGAGTCTGAGAGACTGGCCCTTCTGTCTCTCACACATTACAGCAGGCAAGAAAATAAGAAATAACTCAAACTCTAGCTTCCAATTTAGAAACTCCTCACATGATGTCATCCTGGGCTCGACCCCTGACTTCTGACGTCATGAAGGCCGCAGGCTTATGGTAAGGTGGTCTATGCGTCTACTGTAAAGGCTTATGCCGTAGCCTTCTTTTAAGTCGTCGACTGCTCACCTCAAAACCCGTACACCAAGGTGCATTCATACCCTTTCTCTCTCATCATGGGCCTTAAATTGGCTCTAAGCATGAGGCAAAGCTGCAGACAGCTTATCCCCTCATCCACACAGCAGGCCAAAGGAGGGGGCATTGGTTTTTTTTCAAACACTCTCTGAGACCACAACTCAAAAAGCCCTTTTAGATAAGTTTCCATATGCCCTTGGCCAGAGGGAAAGAAACCACACCATTTAGATATTTTCCCCTTAAAATCTAGTTAGATTTGATTTCAGAAAATTTATATTTTATTTTTTGAAAACAAACTTAATTTGGCCCGCACACTAAGCCTGTGTCTTCGTGCACAAGTGAGGCATAAATCTGGTCAGACTCTCTGAGCTCTGAGTCACTTCTCCCTCCCTTCCTACCCCTTTTAACCTGCAGGCCACACTTAATATCACCCAGAATGCTATGTCTGTGGGACTAGGTCTACGTCAGCAGGGGCTTATAACCTCCAGCTTTACGATTTCAAATCTTAGGCTGCTAATCCCACTATGTGCAGACTTGACTGACCACACCCTCCAGTGCTTTGGGTCACACTGTGGGAGAGCCCTGTGCCCACCAGGGCTCCCTGCTGGCTTGTACTCTGTCGTAAAATGAACCTAGGGTGTCTGCAGACTTCACCAAATCATCCTGCTGGTTCAAGGAAACAATAATTCACTACTACTAAGTTGAATTTTTCCTCCCCAGAGGCTTCTGTGAATCCTACAAGTGCGCATGCCTTCGTTTCCCTTGGATTGCCATGTCTGTATTGCCTCTCTCCTTCTCCAGCTCATACACTGCCTGCTGTAACCACAAGAACAATCCCTGCCTTACTAATTAGAAGGGCTTTTCTTCGTGAGTTTATAAACAGACATCTTGGACTAGTTAAAAATAATTATGTCTGCTAATTTAGATAATTCCTGTGCCACTGAAAATCTGAGATCTCACATAACATCTTGCAGTTTACTGTAAGTGACCACACACACACACACACACACACACACACACGGTAGGCATATAGAGCCCCGATTTTCGAAAGCTATGTGGAGAAATCCCAGTGGGAACTCACAGTCGCTGGCACGCCATCCAGTTGTCTCGCCCCGTGATTGGACACCAAGATCCCGTCCACACCATGCTTCACAGCTTCTCTAGCATCGTCGCCTGGAAAGAACAAAGCACCATCCCATGGAAACTGGACCAAAGTCTTGGACTTCCAAACGCCAGCATCCCTGTAGAGGGAGGAGGGCCTCACTCCTTCCCGTCTTCTTTAGTACTTTCATGAAAACACACCCAGTCATTACATTTAAAATATTAGGGGTAGCATCTCCTACTAAAATTAACAGGTGGAACAATCAATGTAATGTGTGATAAAACTATGAGGACATAGTAAATTGTCATAAGGAGTTTATCTCTGTAAAGACGTACTTCTGCTAACGTTATGTATTCTATAATGTTTTATTAGTCAATTGGGAATTTCATACAATGTATTTGGTTATATTAACCCCCTTCCACTAACTCCTCCCAGATCCTTCCTCACTTCCCTACCCGCCGACTTCTTCATTTCTCTCTCTCCTAGCTCACCCCCTCTAATCCAGTCCAGTCTGTGTCAGATGACCATTTACTGGGCATGGGACCTGCTCTGGAGTGTGGTCAATCTATCAGGTATCACATCATTAAAGAAAACTGACTTTCTCTGCTACTTATATTTTTTAAGACTTATTTGTTTGTTTGTTATTGTGTGTGTGTGTGTGTGTGTGTGTGTGTGTGTGTGTGTGCTTGCATGGGCTTATATGCAGCATATGAATTTTGGTGCCCAGGGAAGTCAAAAAGAAAGTGTCGTTTACGCTCCTGGAACTGGGGTTTCAGGTCTGAACTCAAGTCCTTTGTAAGAGCAGTAAGCACTGAGCCATCTCTCCAGTCCATATTAGCTATTTTTAATTAATAAAATCGTATCAGTTTTACCATTTAGCAAAACTATCACCCTACAATATGGAAAATAAAATAGTATGTATGTGACAAGCATTATCAAAGCAGCCACCAATCAACAAATCTATTCCAACCAATATAATACATAACAATTGTAAATTCAGTAACTGCTTTGCTGTGTTTGTTATATAATTGAATTTTGTGCAATGGAATGTATTATAAATATGATGTTAAAATTATAACTCACTAATTGTGCTTCAATGATATTGATTTCTGAAAATCCAGTTTTAAAATAGATTAATATTTTTAAGCAGCAAACATAATTGTTAAATTTTGTTTTCTAAACTATTATTTGTAGGATGCTCCCATTTTGTTAGTTCTTAAATGTAATAGTCAGTAAAACCAATTTGCTTGGTTTTGTCCTGAATATCGGACTTTTGAGAGCTAAGCAGGTAAATTCAGAAAATGAACATATGTACCAGTTCAGCAATGGGGTTAAAAGGTTGTCTTAGTTAAGAAAAATTAGAAAAGATGCACAACAATTTGTAATTCTGATTGTTTTATTTATTTATGTTTGCTACACAGCTTTCCAATACATGCCATGTAGTACTAAAATTCAAATATTTTAAGAATGATAATAATACTATTATTTTAAAAATATGGGTATATATTGATGTTATTCCTATGTCTAATGGTCTCGGTACCTCCTTCCTTGTCAAGTTCTTTTGAAACCTTATTACCTAATGTGATAATATTTGGAGACGGAACCTCTGATAGGAATTAAGACTGGATACATTCATGAAAGTAAGGTTCAAAAAGGAGATTATTTTCCTTTATAAGAAGAAGTGTCATGAAGCTCTGACTTCTTGTCTCTTTGCAGAAAGAGATGAGGTGAGTTCTGACCAGAAACCATCTATGCTGAACCCTGACTCTCTCCTGTGGACCCATAACAAAAAATTCTACTGCATATAGCATTTTGTTGAGCCTAACACTATTACCATTATAACTGTTATTACTACCAGTGGGTATCTGAGACTCCAATTTAGAAACTGTGATGAGAATCCATCTTTCCCAAGGCTGAAATCAAGGAAAACAAAGTCATGTACAAATAACAAGTGGTAGCCCTAAAAGATATGCAGGTGAGCTAGCTTTGTTTGAAAATAAGAAGCCTCAACTGAGAAAGTAACTCCACTAGCTAGGACTGTGGGCAAGCCTGTAGAACATTTTTTTGAATGATGATTGATGTGGGAAGATCCAGTCCTTTTGTGGGTGATGCCACCTGTGGACAAGTGGTCCGGGGGTATATAAGAAAGCAGGATAAGAAAGCCATGGGGAATAAGCCACTAAGAAGCCTTCCTCCATGACCCTGCTTCAGCTCCTGCCTCCAGGTTCCTGCCTTGTCTTCCCTTCATGGTGAACTGTGACATGGAGTTAGAAGCTGAAATGATCCCTTTCCTCCCCACGGTACTATTAATATTTTAACACAGTGGTAGAAACCCTAACATGCGCACACACACACGTGTGTGTGTTTGTGTGTGTGTGTGTGGTGTATAGACTTACTAATTAAACAAAAGAGGTCATGAGTTTGAAAGGAACATCAAAGGGTGTTTGGAGGGAGGAAAGTAAAGGGAGAAATGATACGAAAACAGTACATACATATGAAGTAAAAATAGAAGAATTAGTTTTCTAGTCTATAGTTTTTTAAATAATAAAACAAAATTAACATGCATAAGCTTTGACTGATGGCCCCAAATACATTTTAAAAGGAGAAGTTGTTTATTTTCTTTTCAAATGAGTGACTGGTTTAAACTTATTCTTTCAGTAAATTTAAGAGTTCTGTTTGACATTACTGGATGAGTCATCTCAATACTACTGTAGTATTTCTTACTATGACAGGTTATTGGCAGCAATGAAAACTGTCAATCTTCTGGATAGAAAAATGGCAGCACTGCATCTGTTCATAATTTAATTGTTTTTTTTTTAAAGAAAATTGTTGAAATTGTGGAGGGAGAAAGATTTCAAGATGGCTACCCAACACATTGGTTATTTCCCATTCCATCACCTTCCTACTTGGATGTACGTGCTTTGGTACATGATTTCATTGTCTTTCTTTTGTCCCAGTTACTATGAGACTTTGGTATAGCCTCAAATCTTTCCATTATTCTAGCTAACTCTTTTGAGTCCCCTATCTCCTCTCTTGAGTCTGCTGCCCAGAGACCTCTGTCTTCTTGTTCTGCAGTAGTTACTCTCTGGCCTCAATGCCTGCCTTCATTGTCTTGTTTTCTCTGCTTTGAATTTCTTACAAAGAGATGGATATAAGCTCTCATTTGGTTTATGGTTTTGTTTGTAGTACACTCATGCATAGCTGCCCAAAGAGAGATCAGTGAGAACCAAACTGGCAGCCCTTGACTGATCCCTTTGTTTGCGTAATCACTTGGTGAGCTGTAATACACTAAATTGAGCAATTGTTTCCCCACAGAACCTTACAGACGTTTTCCTAATTTGCTGGAATCCATTGTTGATCTGAAGACAGCTGCCAGTCTGGCATGGCCTGTAGTCCTTCGTAATGAATTCTTTCCTTGATTTTTCTCTCGTTATACCCATTTTATTTTTCTGACATTTCATCTACGATAAGGTGTGATTTGTTTCCTTAGTCTAGTGATTATGTCACCAAAATTCATAGCTCTTCTAAGCCTTTATTCCTTTCCTTTCTTTGTGTGTTTTCAAACTAAAATGTATGTATGTCAGTTAGATATTTGTCATTTTAAAATCATCCGTAAACCACTCATCTACTGCCTATAATCTTCTTCAGTCCTGTTATTCATGGTTCCCTTAGACTTGAGGATGTGTCACTCACTCGCGTTCAATCACTCGGCTATTTCATTTTTACTTTTAGGTATCACACTTTTAGTATTCCATGCCTCTTTTTTATGCACTACTTTTCCTCTTAAAGCAACTCAGAAGTGAGGCTGGGCAAATAGCTCAACAGATAAAGCACTTGTCATGCAAGACTGAAAATAGGAGTTCAAATCCCCAGGACCTGTGTAAATGCCAGCTGGGCATAGTGACCCACCCTGAATCCCAGGAAGGGAGTGCACATGAGGCCTTCCCAGTAAGCTGCCCGGACTAGGTTGCTCTAAATGTCAATATGTCTGGTTCAATAGAACTTTCTGTGATGAAGGAAATGCTCACACAGATAAGGCCATTAACTCTACAGGAAGGACAGCCAATCCAGACAAGTACTGGTGATACTGGATAGTTACCTACAGAAGAATAAAATTAAATCCATATGTCCTGCCCTCACACAGAAAATAATTCAAAGAGGATGAAAGACCTTAATTTAAAACCAGAAACACTAAACTGCTACAAGCAAACATAAAAAAAAAAAAATTTCAAAATAAAGGCACAGTGGCACAGAGGAATCTCCCAGGAGTCTATGGGAAGGACCCAGGTTAGACTTCTAGCAATGGTGGATAAATAGCCTCAACTGGCCATATCCTGTGACCAGATTGGTGGCTAGCCCAATTGTTATCAGAGAAGTGTCACCCAACAACTAATGGAGGCAGATGCAGAGACCCACAGCCAAACATAAGGTAGAGTTTGGGAATCCTGAAGAGGAGAAGGAGAAAGGAGCATAGGAGCCAGAGGGGTCAAGGACACCACCACAGGAAGACTCACACAAGCAACTAGCCTGAGCTCATAGGAGCTCACAAAGACTAAACTGACAACCAGGGAGTCTGCATGGGACTGACCTATGTACTCTGAATATGTGTTATAGTTTTGTAGCTTGGTCCTCTTGTGGGATTCCTAATAGCGGGAATAGGGGTTGTCTCCAAATCTTTTGCTGGCTTTTGGGACCCTACTTCTCAAACTGGGTCGCCTTGCCCAACCTTAATAGATGGGGAGGTGCTTAGCCTTACTGCAACTTGATATGTGTTTGTTTTTGTTTTTGTTTTTGGCGGGGGGGGGGGAGGGCAGGCTTTGAGACAGGGTTTCTCTGTATAGCTTCGGAGCCTGTCGTGGAACTCTTTCTGTAGACCAGACTGGCCTTGAACTCACAGAGATCCACGTGCCTCTGCCTCCCGAGTTCTAGGATTAAATGCATGCACCACCACTGACCAGTTGATAGGCCATGTTTTATTGATACTCATGGGAGACCTGCCCTTTCCTGGATGGAGACAGAAGAGAAGATTGGAGTTTAGGAGGGAGGAGGGAGGTTGGGAAGACTGGGGGAGGCAGCAGCCAGGATGTAAAATAAATATATAAAAAAATACTCTTTTCCAAATAAAATTAGTTTTTTATTATAATTATTAGGAAAAATTTACTTTCCTTATTATTGTTTTTATTTTCGATCTCAGTTCTGAGACTTACTATAATGAACAATAATACATTTCTAAAGCAGAGATGGTAAAAATGGCATAATTTGGGAAAACAAATGGTTATTTGTTTGACTATGGTTATTGAGATGACATACGCTGTTTATCAAAAAAAAAAAAAAAAAAAAAAAAAGAACCACCAGATTAAGCCAGAAAATTTTGCAGGAAGTTTGATTCTAGATAACCCAGAGCAATTTTAGTATTTTACTATGACACCCTGAAATAGAACTTTCCAGGCAAGAACTACTACTCTACATGGCTTCTAGAAGAGCCACGGACTCAGACTCACAATGACTACTCCTCAAAATTAACACATGATTTTAATACTTCCTACTCTTTTGCAGTGAGAATAAGCCCCACTTACTACATAAAAGAAACATAACTTGTTCAATATTATTCAATATTACCTTCTATTGTTCCCAGTTCAATGTCATGAATCTCTGTGCATTAGGACAGTTTACAGTTACACTCTGTTCTGTGACTATAATATATATAGTTTATATATATATATATATAATATGTGCATATATATGTGCATACAATGATTTGGGGAACAGGACTTCAACTGCACAGGGAAAATTCCAGGGATTAATTAACAAATGAAACTCCATGAAATTATAAATTTTGTACCACAAATTAGGAAGACAACCTATAGAAAGGGAAAAAATATTTATCGGCTATACTTTTAACAGCATGTTAATATCTAGAATATATTTTTCAAAAAATTGAAAAGTTTATGTACCACGAATATTTCTCAGCAGTTGAGAGCACTGGTTGAGCCTCCAAAGGACCTGGGTTGGATTCCCATCACCCACTGACATCTGTCTATAACTCCACGAGATCTGACCCCTCTTCTGGCCTCTGCAGGAACTACATGCTTGTAGTACCCAAGAACACATGAAGTCAAAACATCCATACACATAAAATAAAATTTTAGTTAAAAATAAATAATGATGTTTAAAGTACCACACAAACAAAACTCCCAGTTAATATAGTCTGATGAAGGAAAGAGACCCTTCTCAAATGAAGAACACAAATGGTCAATACGTATTTTAAATTGTTCTAATCCTTTAGCCAACAGGGAAATGCAAATTAGGGCTACTTGACAAGTCCAACCCACTTCAGTCAAAATGACTGTCATCAAGGAAACAAAGGACAACAGGTATGGAGAGGATGTGAAGAAACAGAAACACTTATTCACTGATAGGGGCAGTGGAAACTAATCCAGACCCGTGGAGAGAAAGTGTGGAGAGTTCTCAAAAAATAAAAACACAGCAAATGGAAGCACCAAGTGGTGCAGGTAAGCCACTCATGGGCCCATTTCCAAAGGGTTCTATATCCTAGCACAGAGATACTTGCATACCCGTGTTGATTTCTGCTGTATTCATGGGACCAGTCTAGCTGTCCATCAGTTCATCAATGGATAATCAAAATGTCATACACATATATGTACATATCATATATACATACATAATATATATTTATTTACACACATAATGAAATTTTACTCAACTGTCGAAAAAAATGAAATTTTCAGGAAAATTGTTGCATCTTAAAATAATTATTAATTAAGCAAGGTGACCTAGACTCATAAAGACAGACATGTGTGTTCTCTCTCAAATGCAGAGGCTGGCTTCAGTGTGCATATTTATGTATCTATATGAATATAGGCTACAAAAACAGAAAGAAGAGCATGAGAACATGGCAAGGAGGTGCTGAGGAAGAGAAAAAAAGAAATAGAACATATGCTATATATGCAGAAAGGCAGGAGATGGGCATAGAATGGTAGAAAGGAGACTAAGGGGATAAGGGAGAAAGTTAGGGAAGAAGATGAACCAAAAAAATGCCATAATGGAACCCAATATCTTGCATGCTAAAAAATTAGAAAAAAAAAAAAAGATTGAAATGTGGTCTTCTGACTGAGCAACTGGAATTTTGCACTAATTTTTATTAACTTATATAGTCACCTGTGACTGACAGATGCCACCACACGTCACACTACAGCAACAGTGCTTAGATTTTCTTTTCTACCAAATAAGGAGATACGATATGTTACTATGTTAAAAGTCTAAAGGTAGCCAAAAATGTATTTGACACGCTATAGCTGCTTCTGGTTATCTAGCTATCAAACCAAAATGTGTTTAAAAAAAACATGTCATATTTTATAAGTCCAGAGCTGAGCATGCATACAGACTCCCATTGCCTTCAAGCATCTCACCTGCCATGTTAGTAGTCCTTTCCCTCCTGTGTCTTAATGTCCTAAAGCACCCAGTGAAGACAGTGATCCACATGATGTAAGCTTGTGGAGGAAAGGAATCATTTGAGACTCGTGTTGAACCCTCAGATAACATGAACTGCTATTTAGGAGTCGAATGTTGAGACTCGTGTTGAACCCTCAGATAAACATGAACTGCTATTTTTTTTTCTATACGGTGACAAGGAATAGGTGAGACAGAGATGAGCGGGGAGTGAAAGTTGGGCAAGAACCATGTCATTTGTTGAATGCATTGAAACAATAAGATCATACCCTAGTCATAATAAGATTAGTAAGGGTCTTCCATTTGAAGAAATTTTACTTTAAGAAAGTCTGTCATCTTGATCATTCAGAGTGAGTCTCCTCATTCTCTAGATATTGTGGGGCAAATGACCAAATCGTTTGCTCTGACTGGATTATGGGTGTGTAAGACAGGAAGAAACATGATCAGATAAAAGGTTTCCTATTTATTAATGACTTGTGAAATCTGCCCATGATTCTGCATTTTACTTTTTAATTTAATTATTTATTTTATAACCAAGACCAAAAAGCTATTTAAAGGGTCAAAATGTTCCTGCTTGGCAAAATATTTACAAACCTTTGACATTTTCACTAATCCTCAGAGAACACAATGTGTCATTCCATAGTTGTGCTTTTGCCCTTATACGAGTTGAGTGTTTAAGGCAATGGTGAGTGGGTAATATCACCGAGGGCTGCTGTCATGATCCTATCTTATATTCCTCATTATATTACCAAAGCCAAATTCAAATCCATGAGAGTTAACTTGGGGCTACAGTAACTTGCATTAGTTTAAGAAATAAAGTATTTTAGATATACGTCAACACTTTTG
This sequence comes from Arvicola amphibius, assembly GCF_903992535.2. Lineage (NCBI taxonomy): Eukaryota > Metazoa > Chordata > Mammalia > Rodentia > Cricetidae > Arvicola > Arvicola amphibius. The sequence goes on along the minus strand of NC_052051.1, from coordinate 41,355,111 downwards.
AAAGGAACCCAAGGATAATGAAATAATATACCTTTAGAACTTCTTAACCTAGTATTTGTAAAAAGAGCTAATGAGAAAAAGGTTTCTTCAAAACAAAAACTCATGAAAAAAGTGAAAGAGAATCGATAAGAAAAGAAAAGGAAAATCTCTGAGAAGTTTTGAGCCTTTGCTCATACATGGTATTTATTTGTTAGGGTGAGTCCTAGAGAAGACCAAATCCTGTCTGAAGCACACGCGTGGGGCTTTGTTAATGTTCTCCCAGGGCAGAATTTAACCACAGTAACCGATTACATCTTGCATTCCAATTTGTATTCATTAAGATGCAATTTTTAAAATGGTTGTAAGGGTGGATGCCTCTTCTAGAACTTCCCAGCTAGCCTTGGTTTCACATTCCTGAAAACACAGTCTCTGCTCTTTGGTAAAAAAAGGAAAAGAAAGAAAATGTTCTCAGTCCGTCCATCTGACTTTTGGGTGAAAGCCTGTGAATCGATGAGAACTTGTCTTTCTCAGAACTTCTTCAGCTCTTCCTCCAATCCAGCCTGAGCATATGTGTTATTTAATACAGTTGTAGTCATAGAGATGATTTTTGTTTGATAAATAAGTGAAATAAACAGTTACAGAAAAACTAGACAGGATAAACTTTACATGTATGAATAGCTTCCTTTCAAACACTGCTCTCTTGGTCTTGCTTTTTGAGCTGTCTCGTTAGATAGCATCGCTGAAAGCAATAATCATTTTACCTAGAAAACACTTATTTATTATATGCAATAGTGTGAAAGCCTGGAGAAATGGGCCAGATGATCCACATGTGTAGAAAGGAAGGTGTTGATGCTGGGGGTGGAAGGGTCAGTCTTACTGAAAGTGATTGCAAACTACAGACAGACATGAAGATGTATGTACATACACAAATAATAAGAAACCTTTTGAAAGAAAGAATTGGGAGCTGAAACATCTTTCAATTTGTAATACCACATTTTCCTATCAATTACACTCTCTAAAAAGCTAATATGACCATATCTGAAAATGAGCATGAAATCAGTATACAGCAAAGGAGAGAAATGACAAACCTCTCAAAATGCCCTTTACAACAATAGGCAGCGATGTCAATCGTCTGAGCCATTTAATGTCATCCCAGCTGAGAGATGGGTCTATGGCTTGTACCACATATTCAGCAAGTCCACTATTGTCTCCATAATTCCTTTTAGGAGAAAATGCCAAATCATTGGTTTCGAAGTTCTTCATCCTAGAATAGATACATAAAATGGGTATTAGAAACAACTTCTGTCTGACTTGGGGAAAATAAGTGGGGGTAAAATGCTCCTTTTCTGATAAGTTGCTCAATCACTTAGGGATTGATTGTCTGCAAATTCTCTAGGGCCTGATGTGGGAGTGTGCTCTAACTGTGGCCATGTGATTTCAACTGGCCACCTAAAGCTTTATTTACATGTGTTGTGTGTTCATTCAGACAAATCAGTCTTAAGGATCAATGTGCGGCCATGTTCAAACATTTCCTGTTTAAGCCGGTTTACAGCTACAGACAAAGGACTGGATGCTATTTTCAAGCAGCTGCACAAATTCAACATAATAGAAACCATTTGCATGGTGCTTTATTGTTTACAAAGGCCTTCTAGATACTCGTGTTTGTACATTTCTTTCCTTAAGAGCTTTTAGAAGGTAACATTGAATCACTTTGAGTTCCCTTTTATACAGACAATAGTAACCCAAGTGCAGAATGAGATGGCCAAGAATATAACAATATAACTAGCTGGGGCATTATTTGGGACCTAGCCTTGGTCATTTGACTGCTAACTATCTGTTTTTGACTTAGATGTGTGGTACTGTGGGCATTGATGGGAATCAGGAAGTGTTTCTCAGCCCAGGAGCCTTGCCTTTCTCTCCTACATCCAGCTGTCGCCTGGTTACTGGCTCAACCTCTGATCTTCCAGAGAATCTTGACAAGAGCCTAGGCTTTCCGATGCTCACCAAGCACCATCTTTCCTTTCTTGTGTTTTCTTTTTTCTGGCTGCTGGGCTTTCATTACACCCAGCAAACTGGAAGTGTCAACTCATGTCCGTGTGGGAAGACTCACTCTGAGATGCAGTGTTTCTGTGTTCCCAGAATATGCGTTTCCAGAATGCCCCCACAGGACTCAGGATCAGGCAGAGGATCAATTGCCCACTGTTTTATCTGTCTTCACAAAACTCCCCGTTTGCTGGCTTCCTCTCCTCCACTCACTTCCTTAGATGCTAACAGTCTTTACCTTCAGGAAGAGCAACTTAGACTTGGTCATTGACTCCATTTTATTCCCAGGGAGCCACAGCCTAGACATGCCAACACTGAGCTGTTGCCTTTTCCTAATCTAACACATTGGTCTAGTTTGACCAAGTGGTTCTCTAACTCATGAACAGGTCTCTACTGCTGGATCACCCTATACTTGCTATCCTTTATCTTGCCCTAACGTGGCATTCTTGGCTGTATTTGGACAGTCTCCCAAGCTATAGACAAGTTCATTCTGCGTGCAGTTCTGATCATACCACATGGATCGTTGGCAATATGGATATGCAACGGCATCTTCCATGTGGCTGAGCAGCCCACACCCTGCAAAGTCACTTACAAAATCATCAGGGAAAAGTCTTTTCTGAACTAGCTGGAACTCAGCTTGCTCCCCTACACACTCTAACAGACCAGCTAGCCACTCTTCTTATGGGTGACAACACAGCTGTGTGTCATCTGTGAATTAGCCCCTGCTGATTTGCCCTCCACCAGCTCTGCCAAGGAACACAAAGAGATCCTGAAGTCATCACTAAAATTGCATGTCCACAGACGGCAGTACCTAGGACTTCTTTTTTAAAAATTTATTTCAGATCTTCTTTTCATATTTAACTGGTTGATACTTAGTTTATACTTTAGAGTGTTTCAGCTGAGATTTCTGCTGGAGTAGTTAGGGTGCACAGACCATGCCCTGGACGTGGACTTTCAATTCCAAACAACCCTACTCAAGTCACTGTATCCAGGGCAATTTTCTCAGTAGGACTGAACATCCTCCTGAGGATTTATGGATATAAAGACATAAAACACCACAAACACGCAATGCCCATCGAGTTGTTGGCTTTTGAGGAAATACCCGAGCTTTCCGTTTGTCAAAATTCTTAGGGTTATACAGTATGTCACAGCCCTGGGTCTTCTGTGGTCTCCATAATTCAAATTGAATTAAGCTTTCTGTTCAATAAATGTGTTCTTGGGAGGGAAACCCAGTCCATTACTTCAATGATACTAAGTTTCAAACATAAATAATACGGTTAAAGGAAAAGGTGTAATCTATCTGTTCCATCCTAAGACCAGAGAGAAAGGGAAACCATCTACACGCACCCCTGCCCCCACACCAAACAGGCTGCTGTGTTTCAGCAAGGGTGGCTGAAAGGGTGAACTGGATAGGAAAAAACAGAAACATGGATAAAATTATAGAAATGACTGTTGTTATTCTTGGACCGCGCAATGCAGATCAACACTTGGATGAATGCTGCCTTACAGCCATCTCAGGGCACAATGAAGCCTTGTTGTTGTTACTGTAAACTTTGTTCAAAGCCAGAAGCCAAGAAAAAGTTTTCAGATATCTTGACAGAGATCCACGACGGCGTGTTTTACCGATGGCTCTCAAAGAAACTGCCATGAATGCTATTTTTATTCACATTATGACGTGTGTGTGTGTGTGTGTGTGTGGGTGGGTGGGTGTAATCCTTAAAGTAGCTTCTGATATTCATTTTGTAGAGGATGAAAAAGACAACACAGAAATAGTAATGCAACTATTTAAAGCTTAATTTTCCCAATCCCAGGCTGATGAATGTCACAAAGAGACCAAATTTCTTCCTTGTAAGGGAACTGTTATTCCTGGGGTGACCTTTAATATAGTTTTTAATCTGACATAGGAATTGACTTTGATTTTAGTAAGTTAGTATCAAGCAGCAGTAATAACTACTAAAGGAAATATGCTTAAATAACCAATAGTATAAGTAATAAGAATGAGCACTGATGGTAATATATTATTTTATAAACATCGCTAATGTAACACTAAGGATAAAGCCACATCTCTACACATAAAACTTCCAAAATAAAGTAAAGCAAAATAAAATCAGCTAAGTTCACAATACTATCAAGAGTATGGAAAGAAGGAGATATTCACAATTTACATGAGCTGGGGACAGGCAGCCAGCCTTTCTTCTGTGGTTAGGAAAGCACGGTGTTCCGAACACACCCTGGTCACTTATTCCTCGGTGTGGCCAGCTGGTCTAAAGACAGACTGAGGCCACAAACTTGGAGTTCTAATCCGGTTCAACTTTTTTCCCAGTTTTCTTATATTGGGGAAATCCCAATGCGTTAGTAAATTTTTAGACACTGATTAAACAATTGCATGCTAAGCACCTACTATTTACCCCTGTTTTAGACATATGACATTTGGTAAACACCAGTTAATAAGAAAGCAAACTATCTCCATCCATCACAGAGACGATGGACATGTAAACTGTCACGTGTTGTAGAACGTAGGTACAATGCAAAATGAAGGGGGACAATGGGACAGAATGGTAAGCAAACCAACTGGTAGAGGCTCAAGTTGACATCTAAAGTGTGGCAACAAGGGCAGATTTCATTGCAAAGCTACTATAAAGATGAACTCAATAGGGTTAGGTTTGACTTGTCATTGCTATTATAACAAATGACCACAAATGCAAGGTCGCACAATGTCACGGATTTGTGGGCTAGAGATACAGCTTAGCTGTGAAGAGCACTGGCTGCTCTTCCAAGACTGAGTTTCGATTCTCAGCGCCTACCTCTCAGCTCACAACCACCTAGTTTCAAGGGACCCAAAGCCTTCTTCTGACCTCAGCGGTACACCATGTATTACATTTACAATGGTTACAAAATGGTTCTCACTGAGGTCTGCTCAGGGTGTTCAGTTCCTCTGACTACCTAGAGCAGAATAGACAACCTCACTTGTTCTCACGGTGGGCAGCCCAGAGTCTTGGACACATGATTCCAAACTCTCCTTTTATCACTTCGGCTCCTCCTCCGGCTGACATTTATGCATTTCCCTAATAAAAACTCTTCGTTGCTTAAAATGTTTACTGTGATAAAACCAGGTCATCTCCTGCCTCAAGATCCTTAACTCAATCCGGTCTGGTTTGAGGGCTCCGGTGTGGATACCTTCAGCCTCTGTGTGCATTCCTAACGACTGGCTTTTGTCACTTTTCTTTAAACTTTCTGGAACTGTGGGGGAAGGAGGGCAGACTAATCTTAACCCAGGTAAATTAATCATCTCGTGGAGCACAGACAAGACAGAAGGCCCCTGCTTCACAGGCTCCGGAATCTGCGTGATCAACTGGCTTTGCGCCTGCTTCTTCCAGAGTAGAGGATTTCCCTTTTCCCTCTCACTTTCTTGCCAGTTGTAAAGTGCACACACGCGTATGTTTTGCATATAGACCAAGTGGCCATTACCAACCCTCTGAACTCTCTCTGCTCCCGGGTGCCAAGAGTCAGGGCCCTCCCCTCCACTCAGGGCAGAGGAAGTAGCAAAGGCTGGAAGGAGCCAGGCTTAGCGACTCATTCTCCCCTGGATTTCCTGTCTCCTTCCCTTGCCAAACCTCACTTCTGAAAAGCAGGCTTCACCTTCTATGAGTCAGGTCAGTGCAAAAAGAAACTGATTTCATATCGGACTGTTAACCGATGAGTTTTGGGGTGGAGGGTGGTGAATGAAGCCTCCAGCAGAAGGCTTGACCTCCGGTTTGTATGTTCTGTCTTTCAAACAGAGTGTGCGCCTCTGAGGCACTTAGCAGAAGCCCCCCCCCCCCCCCCCCCGGCCCCGTGCTGCCCCGCTGCCCCCCAGGACAAGCCCCACCAGTGTACAGCCTCTGGTGGAGTGTGCCCAGCTGCAGGATGTTTCCGTGTTCCCCGTAACCTGGATGTGTTGCTCGTGATTTGATCATCTTCAGAACAGAGCTGTGACAAGCTGGAAACCCAGGGCCACTCCTGTGAACACCAGCCGCTGAAAGGGGTCTTTGTTTCACGGCTACCACATCATCTGGGCAGAAGTCCAGGGGCAAAGGAAAAGGGGGGAGGGGGAGAGGGAGGGCCTGTGGTTCATCATGCAGTCACCTCCGTGCTGAGAAGCAAGGGGTCCCAGCCGGATACACAAAAGTGTCCTGCCCACAAGACTAGATATCCGCGCATTTGCTACCCAGAGCAAGAAGCACAACGTAAACTCCGTGATTCTATTACCATCGCTGTTGTTAAGAGCAACGCCATTAGAGAAAAAGGAAAAGGGTCATTCCTTCACAAACGACCAAAGGAAATAAGGAGTGTTTCCTTTAGGAAACTGTACCACTGTGAAACTAATTATTTTAGAATGTCTAAAAAAAAAGAAAAAGCAAGTAGGCAGTCAAATAAAGAAGGTGAATGGAGATTGCATTTTAGAGAGGTTGGAGGTTTGTTTTCTGGTGAATCTGGCAGGTTTAGGATTATGTCCACAGCTGCAGTTTTTGTTCTCTTCACCTTATGTGGTATCTGGGTAGCCTGCCCACTGAATCCACATGCAGAAAAAATCCTGTCTGGGAGTGAGAAGCATTCCCACTAATTACATCACCGGTTGACACACAGCAATGTCTGTAAAGTCTCATTGTGAAGTCTCGGGTATATTGGCGGCTGAGTGAAATGGCAATTTGATAGTCTTCCTCAAGACCGTCTATAATGCATACAAAGTGGCACTTCTGATCATCTGTTTCTCCCTATGAGGAAACCTGACTTGTGCTTTGCGCCTGTTCATTTTGAATTCTTTCAGAAGGTAGGCATGGGATGCATTATCTTTATTCCTTTACCTTGCTTCCATCTTTAAAACCTTAGTTGTTTCAAAGACAAACAAAATGTAGACAGAATGAGCAGGGGCCCCTGTAGAACAAGCCCTAGACTTCTTGGAAGGCATCCATAGACATCCAACATAAAATTTCACCCACTAAGACAAGAGTTTAATGTCTGCTCAGATATGTATAGTCCCCAGAGACGTCACACACCTGTCACAATGGATATGAAAAGTATAAGAGGCCCTTTTAGTATAAAATATGAAAGGAGAAAACAGTGACGGAAGACACGGATCGCTGAACAAACCTGGAGTCCTTTCTCACTGACTTCCACTGAGGTCCTGGATTTAACTCAAGCTGCTTCTACTCCTAAAAATGCTAAAAGGGGAGGGACGATTAAATATTTATCATAGGTTGAGTGTCTCAATGAAATCATTATATTTCAGTTTTGGATCATGTGATACATGATTTTTGCTGACTTGATGAGTGAGTGAGGAACAAATCTTGATCCCTGGATGAACCACGTGAACACAAAATGAAGTAGATGATGATGGATAAAATACATGGCTTCCTTTTCCTCCACGTTTGTGTGCTTCTTTACATCTTTCTAGCTCAGTTTCCTCCTAATACAGCTAAAATCAAAATATGAATGTGGGTCTTTGATTTCCACAAAGAAACTGGGTACCAGGATCACAATAAAAAATTGCAGCCTATACAAAACTCATCTGGATGTCCTCTCATACAGCCCACGGCCCTAATGCATCCTAGTAATAAAATCTTTTTAATTTTACAAATATACAGTGATCCCTCCTATTGTAATAGCTCAAATGTGTCACATCCCCAAGCAGCGTCACTTGGGAGAGATTATACGGATCTGTGGTAATGACTAGCTCCAGAACAGAGAACCTGTCATTCCCAATGAGATCCTTTTAACCATGCTCTAAAGCTAATGTCTCTAAGGCAATTTATATCTCTATGGTACCTACTTGTAAACTACAAGAAGAAAAAGCAGCTTTTGGAGGTAGCCCATGAAAGGGAAAGAGAAACCCCACTCTGAGACTGTGAGATCATACTTACCTGAGTTGTGGCGGCAGCTTGAATCTGTTACGCACATCATCGAAGCGGTTGCCCAGGTAAGGGGTGTCCACAGTTACAAATATTGCCTTGTAACCCATCTGCTCAGCTCGCTTCACTAGCTGCCTGCTGACCTCACGGTCTTTGTAGATGTACAGTTGCATCCAACGAAGTGCCTCAGGGCCGGCCTCTGCCACTTCTTCTATTGAGGAGGTGGCCCAGGAACTCAGCATCATGCCTGTTCCCATGGTCTGACAGGCTGAAATAGAAAGGAGAAAAATCAATGCAGACACAGGCACCGCTATTCCCAGCTCCTGCAGCAAATATAGACATGGTACCACTCCTTCTCCTAGACGGGGGTTTTGTTCAAAAGGGAAAGACCTCTGCAAATGCAACCTTGTAGAAGGAGCAGCGGGCTGCATTCCCGCCCGCTCCTGGCCGCCTGGCTAGCTTTACACCTGAAATAATTACATGGAAATTGTATTCTTTTAAACACTGCCTGGCCCATTAGTTTCAGCCTCTTATTGGTTAATTCTCACATCTTGTTTTAACCCATATTTAGTAATCTGTGTAGCACCACAAGAGGTGGCTTACCAGGAGAGATCTTAACCTGCATCTCTCTCGGAGAGGAGAGGCATGGCGTCTGCTTGAGGCGTTTGCCTGACTCTGCTTTCTTTTTCCCACAATTCTGTTCTGTCTACTCTGCCTTCCTAATTTTCTGTCCTATTAAAGGGCAAAGGCAGTTTCTCTATTAACCAATGAAAGTAATACATAGACAGATGACCCTCCTCCACCACAACCTGCCAGCATGAACACAAATTTTTAAAAATAAATAAATAAAACAGGCACTGATTTTCACTCTGTGTTATTGTATATTGTGAAGAAGAATAAGTAAATAACAAAGAATTGCTGCAACTTCAGGTGGAAATAACGGGATCAACATGAATGACCATCTTGAGGAACTCGTTATACTGTATGCAGTTAGTATATGAAATGAAATACATAAAACCATTAGGCATAGCACTGCTGTGGAGGTTAATTTTGTGTGTCAGTTATCTAGGCCTTGGTGCCCAGATATTTGGTCAAACAAATCTGGATGTTACCATGAAGGTACTTTTAGATGAAATTAGCACTTGAAGTAGTAGTAGAACTGAGTAAAGTAGATTGCCTGCTGTTGTATGGCTTCATCTAGTCTATTGACATCTTAAAATATGACTGATCTCTCCAAAGAAAGCAAAGGAAATAATCCCAGCTGACTGCCTTTAAACTTGACATTAATATCACCCAATATCATTGGGTCTTTAGACTACTGATTAGTCTGGAGATCTGGGGTTTTAGTTTCTCCATAATTATGTAACCCAAGTCTTAAAAATGAGACTCTCATAAACACAGATAGATACATAAATAGATAGATAGATAGATAGATGATTGATAGATAGATAGATAGATAGATAGATGATTGATAGATAGATAGATAGATAGATAGATAGATAGATAGATATGATAATGATATCTGATATCTAGATTTCTATATTGCAGGATATATCTTATTGATCCCATCTCTCTGGAGAACTCCAGCTGTTCTAATGATAAAATATTTACAGACATACAAATATAATGAAGATAAATAGGTATACTAAATTGAAAAGTTCAAAAAATAACATGTATGCCATGATTCCACACACTTTTAGAAATATATATATATATATATATATATATATATATATATATATATGCCAGGAGATAATGCTGATTTCTCAGAATGGCAATAGGTTGAGCAGGTTGAGCATCCAAGACCTGATAACAACTCCAGCTTTACCACCCATGAGGCACACTCTATCTGCCAAGTAACTCTAAGCCAGTTGTCCTCCTCACTTAAAGTATCAATGGGCAGTTAGTTAAATTAAGACAAGGTCTGTGAATGTTTGCCTCCGTGTACATTGAGGCTGTGTGACAGGGAAGGGCTAGGAGCAATAGTTCTAGCATAGTATGAAAAAAAGAGGTCTAAGGGAACTGTTAAACTGTTTATGATTTTGTCAGAGAAATATTTTTAACATCACTGTGAGTAAATATGTACCATAGCCAGCAACATTTCTTGTTTTATCTATGTATTTTAATTGACAAGTGCTAATTGTGTATATGATGGTGGAACCATGTGATGATTTGAATTATAGGCACATTGCAAAAGAAGTCAATTATGCTAAATAACATGCAACTAATATTTGATGAAAACATCAAAAGCCTGTTCTTCAAGAATGAGTATGTAGCATAGTAGAGCACTTGAATAGAGTGTCCAAGGCTTTGAGTTCAACCCATAGCACTAAAAACATGGTTAAAAATCCTATTCCTCAGCAATTTGACCTATATAACACATCCGTATTCAGTGTGGCTTCATGCAGCACAACAGATCCCCAGTAGTTATTCCTCTAGCTTACACTAGACTTTGGCCAACACCTTCCTTTCCCCATTCTCATCCCTGAGTCCTAGCTTCTCCTTTCCACTACATCACCCTACACTTTTGATTGACAGTCTCTTTCCTACACCCTCATCCCCCAACTCTAGCTTCCAGTTTCTATCACTTTTCTCTCTAATTCCATAATATTCCATTATACAGCTACACCAACCACATTTTCTTTATTTGTTCACCCATTCATGGAAGCTTAGGTTCTTCTATTTGTAAATAATACTGAAATGAACATGAGAATACAAATATAATTTTAGCATACGAATTTCAATCCCTGTGAATATTTACTCAAAAGTAGGATTTTTGGATCACATGTAATTTTACTTTTTTCATTTTTAAGAGAGTTCACTGACATACAATGTCTCAAAATAGCAAAGAAAATGGTTATTAAGAGAAATAACTATCAGTAGGCTTGAAGAAAACATGGACAAATCATATACCTAAAAAGGGGTTGATATTCAAGGTGTATATAAAATTAAGTTCAATAGCAAGAATACGGCCCACAAATCAGGCTGTTTGATAATGACAACAGTGTTTACTTCTGTAGAAAATTCCTCTCAGATTCCCCCAAATGAAGTGTCTTATTAAAGTCAAATCATGTACATTAGGGTAGGGCTACACGGAAGTAAGTAGTATGGCTCTGTCCCAGGAAGGCACCGTCCAGCAAAGGCTTAACTACATCTTTACCCTGTGGCATCTAAAATTGACTACATAAGAACTGAGCGATGCCTGGGGCTGACACAAAGCCTAAAGTCCAGTATACAGTGACTTACATAAGCTGGCATAAGCTAATACTCAACAAAACAACATGCCTGGCTAGACCTACATTGTGGCTGAGCAGTGCCATTGTCCCTGCAAAGGGAGCAGGCTTCTTTATTTCAAACCTTATTGAAAATGTTTCATTCTAATCTAGGTAATGCAGATATAGAAAAATGAATACAGGACCCTTTTGTATTGTGTATATTATAAAAATTTGGATCCCAAGCCCACTCATGCCAGGTCTTGAATGGAAAGGGTCTGTGGGTGCATCTCTCTCCTGTACTAGAGTTGTTATGGCATTTTACATGTTCACCCTAACATCAGCAGACTCTCGGACGTCCTGGAGGATCTTCAGAAGGGAATGATTTCCATGCTGCCTCCAACAGATTCACAACAGAGGACTTAACCCATTCCCTTGGAAACAGTACAGAGCTCTCATCCCAGGATTTGTCTATCCTTCTAAGGCTTGATGTCTAATGGGGCCATATAGCTGTTGATGGACTTCAGATTCTGACTAGTTGACCTGGAGTGAGACATGAGATGCATATTTCCTCAATGCTGCTGAGTGTTTTCAAGGCTGGTGACCACCAACCATTCTTTTGAGAGCAATGTAGTGGATATTTTCCTTCTGATGTGCTCATCCAAAGTCATGGAATGAATTTGGAAAGCACTCCCAGAAAATAAGAGGAAAACTAACCAGGGGTGAGAGTGGGCATTTGTTCTCTCATGGCTTGCCAGTTGCTGACATCACCCTGGTGACGCTTCTGCTCTCTGAAGGTGCCTACTTGGGAGGAGCACAGATCATATGCTCTATTTTTTTCCCAGATTAACCTCTGACTGGCTCTACATTGAGGATTGAAGTACATTAGAATAACTATCCCCAGTGCATTTAACCATTGCCAGATGTGCTCCATACGCTGGCTCATCCGTAGTTTTCTCAGCTTCCGAGATTCCAGATTAGAAGGATAAATTAGTGACTGAATCCAAATTGGAACATCCAAAGATGGAAAAGGAGAAAGAGTAGTTACCCAAGGCTGGGAAATTGCAACTTACCAATTATAAAATAGCTTCCAAATGTCAGTGTCAAGTCCAGGAGTCTTAGGAATAGGATGTTAAGTGAGCAGATAGAACAAAAACTCATCATGCAGTGTGGAACATGGAAGAAACTAAGACAGAACTGAAGATGGTCCATCCACAGCCACACCAGAGAAGTTGGGAATATTCTTTGAAACATTAACTTGTGATAGACCATCCCGTACTCTGAGTGGGGCACAACAACTGAGCAATTTGAAATACTTTGATTTCAAATGATTTATTTGAACATTATCTCTCTTCTGTGCAAAAAGAGACTTGAGCTTCCTAAGTTATGTTTTTAAAAGAAAAAGGAGAGAAGGAAAGAAAAATGTTGAATTTGTTCAAAAGTCTCAACTTTTAAGATGCGTTTGATTAAAATGCTCCTACAAATCTTAGTCACCAAAACATCTGTGCTGAAAACAATTTTGTTGGAAAAACGAATTTTGTCATCTGCACAGGAAGTCCTTGTGTAATGGGGAAAATATGCAGTGACAGACAACCAAGTCACTGTGTGCTCGTTCTAAACTCAAGGTCTGACATGCTGAAGTACTTGCACAAATGTACACCTCAATGTCCATTGCGTGGGTCAGCCTCTCATCACACAGGGACTAACAGCATGACCAACGCTGTTGCAAGAGTGTCTGAAAATATTACTCTAGAAAAGAAAAGGTTCTGGGGAATTTAGCTAACAAACAGTCAAACAAACCTTAACTTACCAGTTAAGGACTTTAACCAATTTAAGTACCTTCAAGAAAAGGAAGGAAACCAGGCTTAATTTCACAAATTTTGAAACAGTTTTTTTAAATTTGTGTTTTGAAAGAATCTTTTCTCATTGTACATACCAATCCCAGTTCTCTTTCCCCCCACTCCCTCACCTTCCTCCCCCCACCTCGCATTCACTCCTCAGAGAGGGTAAGGACCAAAGCCCTCCCCTACATCTAGACTGAGAAAGGTATCCTTCCAAAGAGAATGAGCTCCTAAAAGCCAGTTCAAGCACTATCAAGCACTAGGGATGAATACTGATCCCACTGCCAGTGGCCCCTCAGTCTGCCCCAGTCACACAACTGTCACCCACATACAGAGGGCCTAGTTTGGTCCTATGCAGGTTTTCTCACTGACAGTTGGGAGTCAGTGAGCTCCCACTAGCTCATGCCAACTGTTCCTGTGGGTTTCCCCATCATGGTCTTGGCCCCTTTGCTCATAGTGTTGCTTCTCCCTATAACTCTTTTAACACAAGTTGTTCTCTGAATTGCAGCAGAATATCTTCAAGATCACACTAGCCTGCCAATGCACTTTGAGATTTCTTTGTCACCATACAGAGGAGCTTGTAAAGAGCTATCAGTCCTAGTGACACTTTAGAGCTCCCTGACTTGCTTCAGCCCATCTCTAGGGCACGACACTGAGACACAGGAAAACATCACCTCACTTGTTGGTTGTTTTCCCGGGCTCTGACTGAGTGGTCAAGTCCTGGTGTAACTGGCAGAGAACTAGAAAGAAATGACCCTGTAGTCAGACACTTCCTAATGACGAATGACTTTGATGAGCATCCAGGTTGTACCTGGCAACTTCAATCAACTCCCACAGCTTAACCCCCTCAATGTCGGGACACACTACACCCCAACTGCTCACTGTCATTACCCAATGTCCACTAAAAAGTCACAAAACCAATCACATGCTCTCCACAAAGCTATTCAATTAACCTAATTTCAGTGCACAACCCTTGATATTATACCATTTGACATTGTTCTTTAATACAGCTAGGTTCTAATTTTTAATAGCCATTTTTATGGACAAATTTTATTTCCTGTAAATAAAATTTATTTTATTTTAATCCTGAATTTAATTTCAGAAAAAAATGAAATTTTAAGATATAAAATTGGTTATTTTGTTACAGATTCTCCTTAACTTACAACAGTTCAACTTAAGGGTTTTTAGTTCATGATAGGAATAATCTGCCTTCAGTAGGAACCATACCTTAATTTTGAACCATATTATTTTCCCAGCCCAGCAATATCCCCAATGGTGTTCTCTTGCTTGCCATGTTGAGAAGTAGCTGTGTACTATGACTTCCAGTCACCCAGTGGAGCACAGGACAAACAGCCAGTGTGAACCAGGCTGCTAAGCCATGGGGCTCAGCGAATTCAGTGTATTCAATGCATTTTATCTTAACAATATTTTCCACGTAGAATAGGTTCATCAGGACACAATCCATTATAAAGTTTGGAACATCTGCATGCAATATTGTTCACATACTGTTTGTGTTTGCATGTGAGTAATGTGTGTTATGTGTATACATGTGTATGTAATATGACTCATTCACTACTTTTGAGTATTGAAAATGCAATTTCAAACCATAATAATCAAACTAATATCACTTGAAAAAAGTACGGAGTAGCTAGTTTTTATTTTTAATTTTCTTGTTGGCATGCTTACTTATTACCAAAATAAGATACTCCCTTCCAAAGGATTAGCTAAAATAATTTGGACAGAGTGTGAAGTGATCTCTCTTCTGGTCTTCATTTTGTTTCTTCTTAGTAAAACATCTTAAACGCTTATGCCCATCACTGACTAGTCCTTGCCCATGTGTCCCCTTCTCCTCCACTGCCAAATGATAATGACAACAATCCTGCAAGACCATTTTGTGGACTGATGGCAGGGAGATAAAATCCAAATATTACATCTAATATAGCAAACACCCTCCACTTCAAGAAAAATCAAAAACCTGTTTTTAGAATAAGCCCACTGCTTTGCCTGGATTGGGTAGAACTGAGAACAATGAGCTTCTTTTCTTGGTAGGAATGCTGAAATGTATATCTCCCTGGTCACCTAGAATAACACATAAATATATAAATCAATAAAACTTTCAAAACTACATCGTTTGAGTTGGAAGCAAAGGAAATGACAGTGTTTTCCTGTTGAGTGCTCCTTCAGTCAGTGTTAAGGCTGATTACTTAATCTCAGAAAATTCACCAGCTAGAATGCTCTCCTCCACCGTGATCAGTTCTCTGGAGTGTGTGACTCTTTGTGCTATGCTCTTACACCTGCACCTTCATAGGTGGCCAATCACAGCTGAATCCCCAAACTTCACTTTGGAATGTTTTAGGCTCAAAAAGAAAGTGTTCAGATTTAATGGTTTTATGGCCCATCAAATCCTGTGTGGTAGCCTCTAATTGCATCCAGCAGCAGGGATTTCTTTTAAAATTTTTTTATTTTGACAGTTTAATAAGAATTTGCTAATATGCTGAGCATTCCTGGAAGGCATTAGACTGGGGTGACTTTCTCGATACATGAGGTCCCAGCACTCCCTCATGTGGCCTTTGTCTACATAGCACGCTAGAACTATAAGAACAAATGATTTTTCCCTTTTATTATTCCTCGGTTTAAAGCCAATAAATAAATAGGCTCAGGCAGCTCCATGGAAGATGGGGTAAAGTTTTAGGATATCACTATGCATATAATGAGAGAGCTTCCCTGGTAGTGACTTTAACATAGCAGCAGGCGTTTGAGAACTCAGACTTAGGTCTGAAGCGATGGCTCATCTATTTACAGCTGGGCTCACGACAATAAAAGACATGAGAAATGAGAGTGGTCTACCCATCTTGCAAGACAGAAACCAAATCTAACTCTGGCACCAATGTTATCAGCTAGGAAGATTTATGACCACGGTTCGCTAATGCATTCAACATGTGAAATACAGAGGTGATTTATTTTCTTCCCTGAAGAATAAGAAGGACAAAACCTTAAAAATGGGAGGGGGGGGTAAAAATCTCTTATTTATAGACATTTACAGCTCACTAAAAGGAACAATTTTCAGTTGTTAAGGTGTTAATGAAATAATGTTCTGCAGTAAATCTTTCAGTCACCGCAGATGGCCTGGCGGTGGTGGCTAAGAAAAGTTGGACTGTGGTGGCGCACGCCTGTAATCCCAGCACTCCAGAGGCAGCGGCAGTCAGATCTCTGTGAGTTCAAGGCCAGCCTCTTACAGAGCAAGTTCCAAGATAGCCAAAGCTACACAGAAAAACCTTGTCTGGAAAAATAAAACGAAAAGAATCCCAGCCACACCCCTCCACTTCATAACAGTTTTAGAAACTGTAGTTTCTGTTGATGTATAATTCAGGATTCCTTACTCATGCACTCAGACTTTCCTAATGGCTTTCATTTTCTTTGGTTTAGTTCTTCTCAAAATCAAAAAGGATAAAATGTGCTACAATTTTGATAAATATTCCTAGACTATTACTTTGGGCTTGCTTTAAGTCTCTTGCTGCAATTAATAATACTTGGAAAATATCAGTGGTTGACCAGGATACTATAGCCAGCATTGACTAACTGAATAATAACATTGAGCAAAATATTTAATGTCACCCAACCTGTTTCCAGATTAACAGAGTTAAAGATCAGTCCTTAGGGATTTGGATCAATGTATTTTATGATAGCATTAAAGACTAGATGAGGTAATAGATTTAAAAATCTGAAACACAATAATTGCTCAATAAGTGTTGGCTATCTTTTCACAAGACACTGAAGTACCACTTTATAAATCTCATAAATATTTACCAAATATTTATCTGTGTCTTCATCAAGATCCAAAGATAAATGTGCCTCCGCTTCCTGTTCTATATCCCAGGAGAGCAGTGTAAGAAAAGAAAGAAAATGCACACAAGAGCTCACTCCCTACCCAAGCTCTTCAACTGCTTGCCAGAAAACACACTAGAAGATATGGAATCCCAAGAAAATGTAGAAGGGTGGCTATATACTTTGGACTATATATCTTTGGTAGTTGGTGATAATTTAAATATAATCAAAAACATTTTTTAATGTGTAAAGATTATTTACTCTTCTTGGGGATTTTTCTGGATTTTTGTGCTCTGCTTTCATTGGTTTTGTTTCTTGGGTCTTATAGTCATGGTTGTTATTTTGTTCAGTGATTTAGCCCTAGCTGGTACTGACATACACCCCAGTTGGCCATCAACTCACTGCAAACCCTCCTCCCTGGACCTCCTGGGTGCAAGGTTGCAGGCATGTGCCACTATGCTGAGATGGCTTTGTTTTGTAGTTTTCTCAATGACATATTTTCCTTTATATTTTTGTTTAGCAGTAGAAATCTTTCCTTAAAGAATTTTCATTTTGAATACTGAACTTACAACCTAGCAGGCATACTCAGTGATGGCAATGTTGCCAAGGTCCTTCAGAACAGCCCCAGGCCCTTGGTACATAGCATACAAACTACTGTCCTTCCTTAGCAGCTTGCTTTATCAGTGAGGAACCAGTAATCCTAGAGAGTGAAAATGACCTGCCACAAGAAGCAAAACCAGTTAGTGGTGAATTTCCACATAAATCAGATGTCGCTGCTGAACAGCCCCGGGACAGTTGTAACCCACAAAAGTATTTGCTTTGGCCCATGAGCGCTGTTGCCCTAAATAGTGTTTTAGGGAGTTTTGATTTATTTGCCAACATATAAAAACAAGGAATTGTACATTTTTTTAAAGTGAGATTTCTTGCTTTTTTAAAGATTTTTGAAGATCTGGCCGTCTCTCCTCGCTCCCTGAGGAATAGTCAGCTAAAGCAAGGACGTGGCTGCCCCCTTTGGGATACAACAGGCAATCACACTGCCTTCACCACTGAGCATGGACTGTTGCTTAGTTACCTCCACTACTCTGGACATTATGCATCTCAAGCTTAGACTGTAAAGGTAGTTTTTGAGATCACCACATAAAGTGTAAGACAAAACTATTTAGTGCAAAAAAATGTGGCTTTCATTATGATAAGATAAAAATAGAGTGTGCCTTCCTGAAAGAGGTTATGCATGCAAGAGGAAGATTTGGGGACTCTGGGGCCCTGATGAGACAGTGAACTGAGTGGCACAGGCCAGCACTCTAAATGTTTCCAACTTTTAGTTCTTGACACCACACTACAACCCGTGGAATTCGATTATAAAGCTCTAACTTAAATCAATCACCTGGCTGTTCACTAACACGGAAAGGGCCACCCTGTACACATTGTCATTGTGTTTCAGAGTTAAAAAAATAAAATGTACAGCTCATTCTACAGCCATCGAGCAGTGGGAAGACACGGGATCTTATCCATGGGTCTAGATCGTGTCCGCTTGTGCCCACAGCGGTGAGAGGACAAGGCCAAAAAGGGCCTTTGAGTCAGATTCTGTGAAGAAATCTGGAAATACACAGGGAAAGTGAGACCATGGTGCCATGGCAATATCCAGAACTGTCGAGACGATGTCCTCATCTCTGAGGTCAGACCATTCCCTGCAGACATGAATGACCCTCATTTATTGTCATTGGCCAGACTGATAGGGACACTTTGTCCTCAGATTACAAATTAACCTCTGTCCTTTGAACTTGGCCCCAACTTCCTTTTTTGGCAAATAGGCTATGACCCTGGGAATATAAAATTTAAGGGCCAGATAATTAGGAAGGTGACAAAATTCTTCCATAACTTATAAAGATTTCACAAATTTCTCAAGGTTGATACTGTGATTCCCTAGATTTCAGAGAATAATCTACTAAACATGAATATTGCTCCATTCTTGCTTAAACTTTCCCGTGGCTATGGTTTACATTCCTCCAAAGCCAAGGAGCACAAGTCCTTGTAGCTGAGATGAGTCCCGAAGTGAGTTCGTGGAAGGAGGGAACGAGAGATTGGTGAAGATAGATAAAGAAGAGCGTGTTAACGAGCAGCAACTTCTACGGATTCCTGTGACTCAGTCTCAGTGAATGACAGTGTCAGAAAATGCTGTGAGTTCTGGATCACTGAGAGCCAGTTTCTGTTCATCAGTGGCCGTGCTCATAAGCTGAGAGAGCCAACCCACCCCCAAACCAGACTTTTGTGCGCAAACACAAAATACCAAGTTTAAGGTTATGAAAGAAAAAAAAAAAGGAATCCAAATAACTGGGTCACCTATGGCATCAGCTTAAGGGCCTCTCCTTTTCCTGCCAAAGAAACTCATTATCCCATACCCACATGCACAAACCACGGCCCAATTCACAGACCACGCCCAAACGCAGAAACCAAGCAACAGCCTTTGCTCTGAGTTGATGACCATTGACTTACAGGATTAATTCTAGTATTACCTAGAACAACCATCATAGATGCTCATGAGAACACAGATGGAAGCCTGAAGAATACTGAAGTCCTTGCAGGAGCTCCCAGGCATACATCTATGTTATAACCTGATGGAACCTTCATCGAAGATCTTGGATTCCTCAAGATAGTGTGTTAATCTTTTCCTTCTGTCTTTTCCACTTCATTGTGTACTGTGTTATTCCCTGTCCCGGAGCCCTGCTTTGCACATGCTGTCCCTAGAGCTGTAACAAAGGTTTCTGACGCTCTAACGCCTTCAGAACACCTTCAAAGCACCACACGGTAGTGAGGAGTAACTGTTCAAGAGACAAACTGCTGGCATCTGGACTGTTCCTGCCACTGATGAATAACGTGGCCTTGGGCAAGTGACTCATCTCCTACATGCCTCAGTTTCTCAAATGTAAAATAGGCTTAATAATAGAACTGTTTCTCTGGACTTTCTGAGGAGACGGTAACTTGACAGTTGTGGTATACTTAGACAAGTGCCTGGAAAGTAGTAATTCCTTGTTAAATAAATCTAAAAGGGCAAGAGTCTAATGGGCACTTAATATCAGTTCATGGTGAGTGTCAGGGGACATAATAGTCCAACGACTAGTCCTACCTGGGCTATAACCTTGCAGTTTCTAAATAAGCATTTTCATTTTATTCCAGCCCTTCCTTACCAGAATGATGGGCTTCAGAACCCCATGGAGCAAGTGAAGAGTACAGCCTGTCATTACAAGCTATGGAAACAGTTCTATTAAACTCTAGCTAGTTGTCCACCAAATGCAACAGTAATACCAATAAAGGGAAATATGTACAGCAGTTCCCTGGCCCCACAGTGACTCACCAGGAGAGCTCTGCCCCACTTGTCTACTTACTTCCCTCTGTCTCTGTCCTCTCACTCATTTTCGGTTTTATCTCCTCTTTTAAATCTATTTTTATTGCTTTCTTCTTGAACAATAATCCAAAGAATAAGGACAGACCAAAAGCCATAGAATATAAAGTAAACCCCTACTCAGCCACTTTAAGCAGCAATAGTAAGTTATAACAGGCATTGTCATTTCGAACACAATCTACTTAACATTGGTTCTGGCTACTAACAAAAGCATGAAATGCATGCCTTCTTATCATCTGCAATTGCTTTTTAAAGTGATTAAAGTATAGCAACAAGCATATCTATAATCCCAGTGCTCAGGAGGCTGAGACAGTAGGATCAGGCCAAGCTACACAGTGAATTCTTATCAACAAAAAGGAAGAAGGGGAAGGAGGAGGAGGAGAGAAGGAGAAGAAGAAAGAGAAGGAGGAGAAGAAGGAGAACAAGAAGAGGAAGAGGAAGAAAAAGAAAAGAAAAGAAAAGAGAGAAAGAAAGAAAGAAAGAAAGAAAGAAAGAAAGAAAGAAAGAAAGAAAGAAATGTATCATTTTCAAAGTTTAGTTTTGTTTTGTTTTTTGTTTTGCCATGCAAAGTTTTCTCCAACATCCTGCCAAATAAAAACTGAAATCAGGAAAATCCTTATACAAATCTTTTGTCTCAAAAAAAATTGCAGCATCCTGTAACATGAAGGCCTACTTGTTGGGGTTTCTGTCCTGCCCAGTTCCCATAACCGGTTAGCCCCAAAGAAAATCACACAGAGGTCTTCATAAGACTATAAACTGATTGGTCCATTAGCTCAGGCTTCTTATTAGCTCTTGTAGCTTATATTAACCCATTATTCTTATCTATGTTAGCCACATGGCTGTGGGAACTAGGCAGGACTGAGAGGAATAGGTTTCCTCCTTCCTAGAATTCTCTGTTCTCATCGCCCTGTCTCTACTTCCTGTCTGGTTGACCCGCCTATACTTCCTGCCTGGCCAATCAGCATTTATTTAAAACATGATTGACAGAATACAGACAATTCTCCTGCACCAGCATTCTATGGACTTTACTTCTTAAATATTCGATACAAAGCGCTAGATTATTTTTTAGGTCACTTTATTTCGTGGCTTCCCATCCATATTAGAAACTGCACATTTCTCCAGAATGCCAGTAGACATCTTAAAATAATAGCCTTACATCTAGAAAATAAAATATAGGCTAATGACTTGCACTCCTTCACATGTTACTGAATGGAATCTTTACACTCACCCACTATTTAGTCTCCATTTACTTAGTGTTATTTTCTTACTTTTGCCTTGGTATCATTTTATTCCTCAATAACTATCTGCATCAAGTGCCCTCTGCAGTTTCTTCTTTTCTCATCTATTTTCCAGTTCCTCAAAAATTATTCGCAGGATCCATTGAATATTTCCTTTTTATATTTATGGAAATTTTGGGGCACTCAAGTTTTAATCTACTATGGCCATCTCTTCACTTTTTTTTTATCCAGTTGCTTGAAGCTTCTTATCCCACCTTTAAATAGACCTGCACTACTACAGTCTTTGGGTCCAGTCTACATCTCCTCTACCCAATCCCATGCCCGGGGCTGTGTGTTTCTGGATTACCATAAACTCCTAGTAACACTCTGAAGCTACTCGCCTGCATGTGGCTCTAGCCTTAAGGACGCTGCCAGCTTCTGACCTATGCTTCCCTAGTGCTGGCTTTTTGTGTCAAAGCAAAATTTTAATGTTCTCAGCAGGATTCTGTGGGGGTCATTTTAAGGAAGAGGTAGATAGATCCAAGGATTCTTACTTCTCAGAATTGAAATGCTTTACACTGGTTTTGGGTTCACGCTTTTTTTTGGGGGGGGGGGGGGCTTTGTCTCTTGCCCTGCTTGGCATCAAAGATGTCAACAGCAATTCTTCACCGATGCTTCTGAGTTTCCAGAGCAGAATGTGCGGAGCTCTATGTACAGCCTTTCGCGTGTTCAGTGTTGCTAGGAAACTACGGAGTTCATCTATTAGCCATGGTGAGAGACTTTGCAGCCTGTTTGCGCCTTCCCGAGGCAGTGCAAAATGCTCTATGGGGAGTAGGATCCACCCATAAAATAGAATCAAGTCCCAATACCATGGAAGAAAACAGAACCAATCACTTCGTTGCATTTGTTCTATGCAAATCCTTTCAGTTTGGAATAACCCCACCTTGGGCAAGCTCCTTCTTAGATCTCCATTTTTGGAGAGCTTGGTATTACTGCTCATAAAACAACTAACATTTTCTCAGCACTACTCTGTATCAGACATTTGAATGCATAATGTTTGTGACACCCACAGCAACCCAGTGCCACAACAACTAGTTTGATCCCTGTTTTGCACTGATAAAAACCAAGAATAGAGAGAGCCACAAACTAGAAAGCTGATGGTAAAACCAAGGGTGTTTTGTTGTTGTTGTTGTTGTTTGTTTTGTTTTGTCTTATAAAAGCTTCCTCAGAAGGGTGTAAGAGGAGGGACACGCTTCTGGTCTCTTTCTGTCTCTGTGCTGAGGCCTCTTTTCCTACCTCTGACAGTGGCCAGCTCCCCATCCACATGAGCCATGCACTGCATGGCAGTCGCCCCGACACATATTGGCATGCTGACCCTCTGTCCTAAAACAGAAGTCGACAGGTCGATATCAGCAACATTCCGGAGCATCCGTGGATACAGCTTCCACCTAGAATTTAAATAATATGAACATTAACACACACACATACATACATATATATATATATATGTATATATATATATTCTAGACTTTCAAAAGTGTAACCAAAACTTTAACAAATTTTTAAATGAGAAAGTTATATTTTTTATTAAGCCAAATTCTTTTTATAAAGCTAAAGAAAACAGACAGTTTTAATGTTTGCTATCATAGAAAGCAAACAAGATACAATCACATGGTGTGTGCAGGCATTATATGTGCAGCATTCTTTCATCGTGTGTGTGTGAATGTTGTAATTTTAAAATATAAAAAATGAAAATGGCAGTGGATTCCCATGTCATTTTTACTAAAGTCTGACTGACACAGCAGGACTGTTGTGTGTTAGCACACAGCTATGAGAGCAATGCAAAACCACACGGTCACATAACAGCCAGGACAGCCACATCTACTCCAGTCAGTCATCCTTCAAATTCCCTTATTTCCTTTTGTAGTGAAACTTTTTCCCTACCTTAGGCCCCTGACAAACATTGGTCTGCATTTCCATCCTGATCCTTCTGCTTTTTAAGAATACCATTCACATAGCAGGCAAGCTTTTGAGTCTAGCAAGCTGTGTTTACTATCTGTCTGTGCTGCCCTGTGTTATCACCAGTTTGTACCATGGGACAGATGAATCCTATTTCACCTCATGGAGGGTGCATGTCCTAGGGGACATTTAGAGTACTTCCACTTTGTATTGATGCTAAGCCACTATGCACATCCACTTTCAGGCTCTTGGGTGAGTGTAATTTTAATTTTACTTTCCCCAGACCATTTTTAAGATGATACCCAAAGTCCTAGAGGCTACACTGGAACTTGTTCCTTCTGTAAGAGAGAGTAGCTCAAAACAACTGCTTTTAAAATTAAGACTATTTTCTTCAAAGTTCTTGAACTAAATGCTGTATCCCCTGAAGAATGATTGTAAAACAGGAGTTGACTCTTTTCATAATTTATTTTATTAGTTAAGTACTTTCCTCCGAATAGTTAATAGAAACTAATGTTTTTAAATTTGGGGAATTATTTTTCCCGTGATCCCTCTATGTTAGAACAGAAGTTACCATTAAGCCAACAATTTTAAAAAATCCATAAATCTTACCAGAAAATCAATTATCTCTCCTATCAGCAGAATGTGTATCTCCTACTTGTTTGTGTTGATTATTCTCCTCCCGAGGCAAACTAAGACAGATGATGATTATAGCAAATGTCTTAT
Source organism: Arvicola amphibius (assembly GCF_903992535.2). Classification (NCBI taxonomy): domain Eukaryota; kingdom Metazoa; phylum Chordata; class Mammalia; order Rodentia; family Cricetidae; genus Arvicola; species Arvicola amphibius. The sequence goes on along the minus strand of NC_052051.1, from coordinate 41,331,024 downwards.
TTATACACATGTACAGGTCTAACCAACACTCCCAGTTAATTTTCTGGCCTGAACTCTACTTGTAATGAGATTGAGGTTGCTCTTGCAAACATAGTGAGGTGTGACTTCATATAGGAGAAATGAGGGGAAAGCCCTTCTTTGAAGACTTCCTCAAGATCGCTAACCTAACCTTCCTCACACAGCAGAAGTAAAGACACACCATCCATGAACAGCATAACAAAGCAAGTTTAGTGTGTGGTTCCTGTGCTGTTCCTTTGGACGTAATTGTCATTATTTTCTGTCACACCACAGGTTCTGTTCCTGGCAATCTTTTTCTCTCCATGGACACTTTCAGCATGATGCTTTAATCTCCATTTTGAAGTGGGAGAGGAAGAAACTATGAAAACAGTTCTTAATTACCAATCATCTCTAAGTGTGTTTTTAGTATGAAAGAGATTTTCATAGTGACTACTGACACATCAGCTTTGAAAAGCATTGATATTAATATTCACTCATGAATACACAGAAAACTGTGGGGCATCGGCTCTGTGTGTGTGTGTGTGTGTGTGTGTGTGTGTGTGTGTGTGTGTGTGTGTGTGTGTGCGTGCATGCCTGCACGTGCACATGTGGAAAAGGTGCCTTTTTTAATGTCACCATTTACAAACCAAAGCTTATTCTGCCCGGACGTAGCAGTTTTACACACATCCACTTGGTGGTGCAGTCACCTTAATAACAGCTTGCTCCCACTTTCCATAAATACATTTTCTGTTTCGAGATATTACAGAGACGCTTCAACCCCCACATTTCTCGGCAAAATTAAATAAAACCAGAGGAACAAGAAAGTGTACATCTTCTAAAGCCTCCTCTAGGTTTTGTTATTTTCCAAATAACAATAACTTTGCCAGAGAGTTTCAGTGGATTTTTGACACCCCCCCTCCAAAACTACCCCGAATTTAAATGGCTAACACCTCAACTGAACTTCTAACAATGTGTCTCCATAGCCTTATGCTGCTTCCACATGGCATCCCCTTTAGGAAGAGGATGTGCAGGTGGGGAGAGCAGCTGGACCACTTTTGAGCCTACACGTCACTCAAAACAAAGGCTTCTAACTGATCAAAACCTCAAGAGATACACACACTTCCTACGACATAGCTGCTCCCTGATAATATTCACAAATTGCGCAGCTCAGAAACCTTCCACTGAGTTATCACACCAACTAAGTACCCGGAATTGACTTTTCCGGAATTCTAAGATACCAGCACGTGGCATTCCAGTTTTTTCATCTTAACTTTGCTCTCTCTACAAATTTAAAGCAAATGACTGAAAACACTCCCTCCTCACTTATATACTGTATCAGCGGAGAGATGTTGGAACTGTTCTACTTATGTAACACTGAAAACGCCACTAGTGAGTTTGTGTTGGTTCTCAATGAAGTGAGGATGGTTCAAATGAGACCTCCCATTTGTCAGGGTCAATCGGGAGGCAGCAGGAAGGAAGCAGCTTCTACTTCCAATGTCACGATCCTGCCTATGGATCTATGGAGTTAGTTCCCATCAGTAGCACCTTCAGGAAAAACCACAGAGCCTGTGACTGGGCGAGGAAGCTCCTTTAGGTCAGTGTGTGAAAGAAATAGTGTAGAATACTTTTTCAAATTTGCCCCGATCTCGGGTCAGGCCATTCAAAATAAAGTGGCGGGCATTCTGACATTTGCCTTGGTCTTATATATTTGCAAGAGGAAATTACCTTCTTCTAGGTGGTTCTTGGTATTCATCCTTTCCTGGAGTTGTTTTGTTTGTTTGTTTTGTTTTCTGGTCATAATAATACTAGTCCTAAGTCATACAAGCCGTGTGACCCAAGTTTCCAGAAATCCAAAATGTGGTTGTCAGATGTGAGCGTTGATGGACAGTGCGGGTGAGGGGGGGGGGGCTGGGTGGATGCTCCCTCTTCAAGCTTGAGGGAAGGGGGTCAAACTTCACAAACCTTTGAAACACCCTGACCTTAGGTCACAATGTTATCTGACGGTTGCTTATTTGTAGCCTTTATTTGAAACAGAATGAGAAGCCTCAGGGTGACTCTCTTCCTGCCACCAACCCAATGCCATCAAAGTCAGCAGAAATTCTATTTTTATTCCCATGTGACCGGCTCAAGGGCACAAAGCAAGGGATTATGGGTCAGGCAGGGAGTCACAGAGCAAAGGAGGAACTGAGATGTTAGATTGGTGATCATGCCTAATATTTCTTGTAGTACAAATACAGAATGAGCTGCCTCTGAAGAAATTTGCTTAATACCTTTTTAAATTTTTTTAAAGAACAAAATAATTATCAAGCTTTATAAATAACATGGCACTGTGAACCCAGTTGCATTTTCTGTATCCTAGGGGTAAATTAGTGAAGACATAGGGTGCTATTTCTAATGGGAGTGCTATTGAAGTCACAGAAGCTAAACAGGCTCTTCTTGTTGCTTAAAACTTGGAAGTCACCATGTCCTCTATGCCACAGAAAGTTCTCAGAATTTCTCAGGTTGCTAAGGTAGTCTGTTTTTCTGTACCCCTTTGCTCCTTCTCTTGGCTGGCTGTTTGGGGCCACTCTACATCATTTCTGCCCACTAGCTTATGGAAGTTAAGTCCATGTGCAGCTACCTAAATGCAAGGTCCTGTTGGTAGGCACTTTCTATCAAGATCATTGTTAGGTCCTCAGCTCTACAACAGCCTTGTCTGAAAAACAGCTCACAGTATAAGTCAATCAATTGTCCCAGCATGTTGACACATTCCTGCAGCACTCAGGAAGCAGAGCTGGCAGGATGGCTGCAAGTCCCAAGCCAGCTGGGTGTGCATAGCCAGTTTGACATCACACAGGGCTATATTGTGGGATAATAAGTTAATAAGTTGGACCACATGATATAGGGTATCTCAAGGGGTAGAGAAGGCTGATAGAAATGAACCAGACGATCACCAGCAGAAATGCTGACACCAGCCCTGTATATCCAAGGGCCTGAAAAGTCTTTTGGCTATGAAAATCCAGTAGGGCTAAAGTGTTGTTTAAGGAGCACTCAGGCAAGCCATTTACCCAAAGAATACAGTGGCACCGTCCCAAGAAGGAATGTTCGAGAAGAGCAGCAAATGTTGACTACTAAAAACTGATTGTGGAAACTGCAGAACTATAAGCTCCTGCCCTGTCAACCACCTCCCCAGCCACAGCTTCCCTGGCATTTATAAGTTCAAAAAGGTTCCAGAGAAAGCTTGACCAAGGACTTCAGAGACGTCCCATCCTTCACTCTGTCACCACCAACCTGTGTGTAAAGCAGTTGCTGACATCAAGTTACCGCCTTCATCGAAAGGATTTAATTTCTCATAATTCGAAAACATGACGGTGATTTGGAGTGATTTCACTCCAGATCAAAGAAGAAATAAGAAAGAAGGCAGATGTTCTGTCTCTGGGTATTTTATGTCCCTTTCCATTTAATGAGTCATCGTAAGTGGGGAGTGCTAATACCTACTGCCATCACTAAGGACTAGAGTGGACGATGTAGGCCTAGGAAGGAGTGAGGTGTGGTAAAGAATCCCTCAGCTCCACGGTGGAGAAAGCAAAACAAAACAACAAAAATAACATTCACTTAGCCGGGCGGCGGTGGCGCACGCCTTTAATCCCAGCACTCGGGAGGCAGAGGCAGGCGGATCTCTCTGAGTTCGAGACCAGCCTGGTCTACAAGAGCTAGCTCCAGGTCAGGCTCTAAAGCCGCAGAGAAACCCTGTCTCGAAAAGCCAAAAAAAAAAAAAAAAAATAATAACATCCACTTAAACTTTTTCTTTACAATAAAACAAAAAGAAAGCATAAGCCATGACACCTACCATCTTGTATCTGAAATATGAAAGCCTGGGCAGATTAATTTGGGGAGAGAGATGAAGCATGTTAGAGGAGGCATGGGACAGCAAGGGTGAGCGATGAATGCTATGTAGACACTGGAATCTAAAGTGAGAGAGTATACAGCCATAATCAAAGTGGACGATCACAGAGAAGCCAGCGGGATAGGGACATCTGAGGCGGTAATACTATCTGGTTCAACTGGTTAGGGCGGCTATTGTGCACATCAAGCCATCTTCCCAGTCCATCCACACAAGCATTCCCTGTTACACTCTGATAAAAAGTAAATGGAGTCATCAGCATTTATGACAATTGGTATACATAGATAAATTGATTACTGTCCTTGTTCAAGTAAAGGTAGGACTCACTTTCGCCATCGATTCCTGGGCTGATAATTTTAAGACGTCAAGGTCTCTCACATGACAGAAATTTTCTACTTTTTATTAATTACAAATGCAGGCAATTTCACACCACTGTAACATAAAACTACATCTCATTCTGATGCAATATCTTTGTGTAATATTAAAATGCAATTTTAAATAACCAAGTTTCTTACCTAGAAAACGCTCTAATATTATCAGCCAAGGTCTCCTGATCGTTTGCCCCAGATTTGTAATAATCATATACTGATTTTTGAAGCACTGATCTGGCGTGCTCTTCATAATCATTGATGCAGACCAGCCGGGGCAACATTGCAGCAGGGTACAGCAACCTTAGATATTCTGGGGGTTTTTCATGGACTGTTTTCTATGCCCAGACAATTCCGTTATTTGTCAATTATTAATAGACTTTTGCCAAAGTTCATATTTAATTCTCTCTTGCTTACATCAAATGGGCAAACATTGTACGCCTAGACTTTGACATTTCTTTTGCTGACAAGCCACTAAACGTACCTAAACCTCACGGAGTTAGAGCTGAGGAGGAAGCAGGGATGAGTAGGAGCTGTCATATTGACACAACAGGGAAATAAATCAAAAGTTAAGGGACTGACCTGAAACCACCCTTGGTTCAGTCTACCTCAGGCTAGGTCTTCCAACAATGTATATCTTTGCTCTTTTACTTTGGTGCCCGCAGTAAGCTTCTTTCTCATTTTCCTGCTACACTTGTACAATGCACCTGCCATATGGAAATAATTCACACAAAAAGGTTATAGAGCAAATTAATTATTCAGTGAGTGCATAACTTCTGTACAATATAAATATGATCAGATCAGAACTATTTGGCTTCAATACAAAGCATATAGCTTATTCTCCAGTCTGTTTTGCTCTGGGAGTGACTGGGGCAGTGCCATTCTAAAAGGTTGTAGTCTCAATCTAAAATCCCTCCCTGCCCTGGGACAGCTGGGGAATATTCAGATGAGTGTCAGGGTCCAGAATATAGTTAGGATGGCAAGCCATCCTAATGAATGATGAATTCTGAATTCGCCCACATTTATTTTTCATACACTTATATACCCCAATCCAAAAGGGGGGAAGAAGGTAAAAGACTGATTTACTATGATACAAAGAACAAATAGAGCAATCCCCACCTCTTCAATACATAAAACATCAAGTAACTATACCCTGAGTTAAGTATTCTGAAATATAGGCAGGACATGCAGTGACCATACCTTAGGCCGAGCTTCCTGCAGGCAGTCACTCCCTGGATGGATCAAACCTCCTGTCATAATGTTGAAGGAGCAGGAATAGTCTGCACTCTCTGACCTTGGTCAAGGTGGAACAGATCCACATCCAGGGACCTGGCAGATGAGTTATACATGGCTGGGAAAGCAATGGAATTGACCTTAGCCAGACCTGAATTCTAACCTAGTAGGCTACACAGGCTACACTATGAGCAAATGTTCAACAGCTGAACTCCAAATGCCTAAACCTGTGAGCACTTTCTCTCTTGAACTTGGGGCCTTTATTTTCCAATCCAAGTGATGCAATAACTGTCATGGAATCAGTGCCCTATGAAAGGCCTGAGTGAAGAAGGGTAAAGGGGGTGTGGTTTCTCTCTCTTGTGAGATTATTCCTCGGCCTGTGTCCTCTGCTCCAGGTTGCAGGTGACCACAACCCGTGTTGACTGACAGGTTAATAGGCTCTATTCTGGCCTCACTTCCTGATCTCCTTAGCAGCTGGCTATCAGTGCTCTTTTAACAAAGCCCAAACTAAGAAAAATTAATGCAAAATTTATAGTGAGATGTAAAGGATGCATGAGCAGTGAAAATAAAGCTCACAGGGGTGTTTTTATGTGAAATGCACAGCACAGATTCATGTGTTGAATTCTTAATCCCCAGCTGATCGTATGTGAGGCTCTGGAAATTTTAGGAGGTGGTGTCTAAAATTTGGAAAAAATAAATCATGGAGGGAAGGTCATTGGTGGCATCTCGCATCTCTCACTTTCTTTTTATTTAATGTCTTCAGGGGGTAAGTTGCATGGACGGCAAGGGTGGAAGGTAAATACTACAAAGACACATTGAAATCTAAAGCCAAAGTGTAGACAGTCATAATCAAATCCATCTTCAACCAACAGACCTAGCATATCTAACAGAGTTTTCTGTGAAGCAGGATATTCTGAAGGTCCATCCTTCCTTTTCTTGACAGTGTTTGGCAGTCACTTGCTTTTGTGTCCTGCTTGTCTAATTAGGACAGGACACTGTCAGCGGTTGAGGCAGGGGCATGTTCTTGCCCAGCAGCTTCATTTTGTCACAAAGAAAGTAAATTCCATATTGAGTTTCTTCAATGCCCATTATGTTCTTTGAAGTATGTTGGTGCTGCCAGGAGAAGACATGTTTTATTGACATAAAAAAGAAGAACCTAGGTTATAAAAATATCTTAGAACATCTTAAATGCCATAGTCTGTAGATCTCTTAAGTGGGTTTTTTTTTTGTTTTGTTTTTTTTTTTTTTTTTTTTTTTTTTTTTTTTTTTTTGGTTTTTCGAGACAGGGTTTCCCTGTAGTTTCTAGAGCCTGTCCTGGAACTAGCTCTTGTAGACCAGGCTGGCCTTGAACTCAGAGATCCAATCCTCCTGCCTCTGCCTCCCAAGTGCTGGGATTAAAGGCGTGCGCCACCACCGCCCGGCTTCTCTTAAGTGTTTTAAGATGACCTATCTATCTTTACATTTACAATGATACATTTTAATGTATCTTTGTTTGATCTTGATAGCATACCTAATGTGACTACAAGATTGATTATACTAGGTGATTAACTACTAACCTATATATTTCCTTATTATCTTAAACAGTTGGTAGTAATAATTTTCAAGGACTAAAATAGTTTGCATTGAATTGTTAAATAAGCTGTATAGGTACAGTACCTTGAACAAAATGTTTTAATAAAATTAATCTCAAATTGTATTAATTCACAAAATTTGTACACAATATACAAAAGTCCAATCCAATGTAAAACCTTTAAAACTAGTAGTTGCCTTTTAAAATATACCATTTTATCTTATCATATATATATACCTATATTCTCCCTTTTTCCTTTTAAGAATAGATTCAATAATCTACCCTTTTATCCTATCATATCTATTTCTCCCTTTTTTTTCTTTTCAAAACAAGAACCTTGAATCTAATTTCATTTGTTTAGCTTTTTCCCTGACCATTACCAAAAATAACTTGTAACCAACCTTCTAAACAAAGACAAGCATCCATAATCCATAATGTGGGCATAGTTTTCTAGGCTACTTCCTGCTGATTGGGGGTGCTGAGAATCTTATGGGAACCCAAAGAAAATTTAGAATTATGGATAAGTCCTGACTGGAGTATTGTGTAAGGTTGGATCATCTCACCCAGCATCCTTGAAGCTGTTCTGGATGCAGAACTCAGAAGAAACTGCAACAGAGGTGCTCTGAAATGTGGGTCGTCAGGGCTGTAAGTTCCCACTGGAGATTTTTTACGGATTCTTCCTTGATCAAAACTTATTTTTCTTAACCCAGAATGAATCCACAGCCAAATGAAGCATGGGTGACAAATGAAGCATGATTAATAAAAACTCAGAACAGATATTGGGGTTCAACCTGAAGATCAGAAAAGCAAAGCAACCAGCCACTGGCTCTTACCTCGACTTCAGTCCAAAAATGTCCCGCCTCCAGGAATCTCAGAGCAAGACTGTGACTGAGATTCATCTCCTCCCATTTCATAATCTTCGGTAGTCCTGGGATTAATGGCTCCCACCACTACCACCTAGTTTCTATGGCAAGCTAGTGTGGCTAGTGGGATTAAAGGTGTGTGTCGTTGCTGCCTGGTCTGTAAGGCTGGCTAGTGTGGTGGTTTTACTTTTCTGGTTTTTAGGCAATAATCTTCATTTATTAAAATACAAATGAAATGCCACTAAATAATTCCAATTACATAAACATGAATCTCTAACGAGCAAGAAAGTAGATGAGCTTCCCTGGCTTCTAGAAGGTCATTGTTGTTCTTGACTCATCTAAATCCTTTTAAGTAGTTCTTTGCCTAGTTTTAGTCACTTTCTACACCCCCATGAGGATTACCATCCAATAATAACCTTCATATGGCCAGATTCTTTGGACATCTGTCTTAGCTTGTGCTTAACAAAGCTCCACTGAGTGAATGGCATTTAGGGTAGAATCAAAGTATTTTACACTGGGTAAAGAACCTCAAAATATATTTGGTAGACAGTAAAGTATCCAGGGAGAAAAAATGTGTTACTAGGACTCCAGGTGTAAGCTATGCCTTAATTAGGACCTGAAAGTGCCAGAAACACCCAGAGCCTAGTGAACTTTCATGTCAAATCTCCACAATGTTGGTGACCAAGAGGAGCAGAAGACAGAGTGAGGGTCCATCCATTTCCACTCTTGATAAAGCAACTCGTAGATGAAAAGAATGCCTCCCATGGTAACGCCTTGAAGAAAATGGAAATAAACCAGTAATGAATATAATGAAACTGTCTTAGGAAAAGAATTTTGATTGAGTCAACGGAGATGTGTTTGGTTTATCGGTGATTTTTTGTCTGGCTGGATACTGAATTGTACATAGGCATATTCCAGTGTTACCCAATGGTTCAGACAACAGTATAATAGATAGGTAACACACGCAAATTGCAATTGCAAAGGTCAACCTCCAGCAACCCCCAACGAAGAATAAAAATGTGAAAAAAATTTAAGTTGTTCAGTTTTAAAATGCTATGAGGATGTACCAACTTTGCTGCTTTGATGAGCAAGCATCACGGTTTGAGAGCAGCAAGGTGATGAATGTTGATCAAAGGCGCCTTAATGCCCCAGTTTGACAGCTTACAGAATCCTTATGAAAGGTGATCAAAGTCTTAGCTGCTGCTCAGTACAGATTCAAAACTGACATGCAAATTACCCTTCTCTTTACACAGCTCATCCTTTGCAACAACTGCTAAAAATTATTAACTGTATCTTGCAACTTACGTAATTAGGATGGTGAGGGAGTTTAGAGCTGTTTCATAAATTTTAAGCAGGTTAATCCTAGTGACACTAAAGAAGGGAAATAAGGGCCAGAGATTTTCAAAGTAAGATCCTGGATCAACGGAGCATCCCTTGGAATTGGGAGCTAAATATGCATGTGTGCTCTTCAGTTCTGACCCTGATAAGACACGTTAGCCAAGCGGGATGCACCAAGCCATGCTGGTAACTGGACTCACAATTCTATTTCAGAGCCAGGGTTTCTGCAAAAAAAAAAGGGGGGGGGAGGAGGAAGTTTGAGTTTTAAAACCAACTGACCAAGCAACCGTCCACTGTTCGTCAGTACTGTTGCTGGTCATTGGAGGATTTTGAGTGTTGTCTTAGAAACTAAACTGTGAAATGTTTGGCCTTCACATCATTTCATCAATCTCTTGGCAGGTAGGAATAAAATAAGGGACTGGAGCTTAAAACATCCTTTACTAATTCATGACAACCACGCTATCTAAATATCGCATATTGTTTTAGACACAATGCCAAACTTCCCTGGAGGTCCTGTGCAACAGGATGCTAGGAAGAGTACAGGTAAGACAAGTTTAGGTTTTACTCAAGTGACTTAGAGGATGCATGTATGCAGCTACTGTGACCCTGATCTCACATCTGAGAATCAGGATGATGCCAATGCAAATATCCGTGTCTTCTTTATTCACGGTGGCCAAAACAACTAGAGCTTTGAGTTTTCGTTTTTAAAACTGGGCTTAATAAAACTTAATTTATTTCTCATGCTCCCTAGTGTCCCAATAAAAGCTTCGATAATATTGTCCCCAACAGCCCCCAGTCCCTTTGGATAGATAGTTCTGAAGCCACAAGATGGTCTTTAGGAACCTGCTAAATCTCCTGATTTAGTAAAACTCAAGCCTGAACTCAAAGGAACCAACTGCTGCTTTTATCAGTATGTAATTTAGACTCTTGCTTGGAGAATTTCTAATTTCCTGTTTTTTGTCCTTCTAAGAGACTTTTTTTATTAAAATAAGGGATGGGATTTGGGGGAGAAATCAGTCATTTCCTCCATCTTTGGCATCAAAAGAGACTAAGCATTCAGATATTTCTAGCTCCAAGAACCACAGTCACCATGGTTGGCAGAAGACAGTGCCATCTACAGGTACAAAATACATTTCCATGACTACTTATGACTTTAGTATATCTTTTTTTACATGTTTGGGGCCTTTTATTCTCTATCTCACTGAACTCTCTTGGCCATTTTCCATAATACAATTTTTTTTATTTGATTGGCAGACTTTGTTACACACTTGGAGTACAGAACATTTTCTGTATGTTTTCTCTAAACTCTTTAACTTCTTAAGAATTATTATTTTTAACTGTGTGTGTGTGTGTGTGTGTGTGTGTGTGTGTGTGTGTGAATGCAGAGTTCACAGAGAAAAGAAGAGAGTGTCGGATCTCCTAGAGCAGGGTTTGCCACTTGACATGGATGCTGGCAATAAAGCTTGAGTCTTGTGTGGGAATTACCAACCCTTCACAAAATTTTTGACTTACTTTCACACCCGAATTTTGCTGGTCGACTTCAAATATCCATGATAGAGAACCTGTGATGCTCAGTCTCCATGTTTTCCCGTTCTTAATGAGTCTTTCCTTCCATTCCCTCCCTTTCTCTTGAGCCCTCCTCCCCACCAACCCTTCCTCCCTTCTCCCATCCTGTTTATTTTTGTCCATCTCTTTACTTTCAGCTTTAGGCTTTCCCTTCATTTTCTAATCTTATTCTTTTTCCCTCCCCTCTCTTCCTTCTTTGAATTTTCTTCCTTTTAATTTTCCCTTTCCTCTGCACCCATCTTCTGTCACAAGTGATAGACAGGCCATTTGCCTGTAGCTACATAGCACATTTTCTGCAACTAAAACGAGGTAGGGTAAAATTGTAACAAGAGGCCTTTGCTTTCCTTTGAGGTCTCGACTCTTACCTGAGGTCAAAGGGTATGTAAATGTTCACAGGCTTCTGTGGACAGTTTCCTCTTGTCCTCTGAAATAGCAGAGCATGCCAGAGAGTTTGCGCGGGAAAGTATCCAGGTTCAGTTGACTTGAGTTTGCTCTACATCAAGCATTCCTAAATACGTAAATATGCCCTGCTCCATCTGGACAGTACTACTCATATGCATGTTTTCAGGGCTGACCATTTGGTACTAGATAACCAGTTGGTGTGCTCTTCCCTAGGGAAGAGTATTTCTCCAGCTCTCAGCTTTCCTTAGTTGCCTAAGCGGATTAGTTCCCCTGCCTTTGTCCCAAGAGATTAGTAGTTTCTTTTGTTTTCTTTCCTGCTCTCCATCATGCAGTATGTGTGGTGAACAGTTTCCCAAGACACACTGTACTTTCACTGAGGGTTACATCCTTCAGTCTTCAGTCTTCCTATGGCATTCTCCATGCTGTCTCCCCACTAGTACAGCTGCATGCACCAACATGCATTTTTCTTGGGGCTCAGCAGACACATGTGAGAATCTTCAGCCATTTAACTGCCTGGATGGTTACATTTGTTGTCTTGCTTTGGCTTATTAAGAATAGCCAATATTGTCTCAGCACTTCATCAAAACATGCTGTGGGAGAATGCTCTTGTACTCTGTAAAGATTTGTCACTTATATCGGCTTAATAAAACGCTGATTGATCAGTAGCCAGGCAGGAAGTATAGACAGGGCGACTAGGATAGGAGAATTCTGGGGAGTGGAAAGACTCAGTCTGCAGTCACCAGCCAGATGCAGAGGAAGCAAGATAAAAATACCTCACTGAGTAAAGTACCAAGCCAAGTCACTAAATACAGATAAGAATTATGGGTAAATTCAAGTTGCAAGAGCCATGGGTAAATCCAAGTTAATAATAAGCCTGGGCTAATAGGCCAAACAGTTTATAATTAATATAAGCCTCTGTGTGTTTTGTTGGGACTGAATGGCTGTGGGACTGGGAAGGACAGAAACTTCCATCTTCAGAAACATGGTAAAAAAAATATGCTCACAATATTGTATTTCACAACTCTAGGTGGTTTGCTAAAAAGTCAGGCTAGTCCATGTACTGTTAATTAAGAGCCTTTAAGAAATGGCATTTTATTTTACAGAAATTCAAACTTTTAATACAGTGAAATAAATCTATGCCATTACTAACGGCTTGATCTTTTAGTCTTATTTTTAGTAATCCTCCATGTACCCCGCCAACAGGTCAGCTATTCAGGGTTCCTGAAGAGGCGCTACCTGCAAGAAATCATGGGCAAGAGAGAGAAACGAGACCAAGCAAGATTCTATTGTCAAGGTCTCCCTTATTAGGGTGATGGTTACAGCTTATATAGCCCTTGAATGAGGAACTCGACTTGGGGTGGAGGGTAGGGGATAGCAAAGGTCACCAGCTAGCAAACCTGGTGTTCCTTGTGCAAGTGGAAACATTCTTTATGTGGTTCCATTAACAAACAGCTCTCAAGGTAGCTGGGATGTGGGGGCTCTCTGCAAACATTCTTAGGACAATGGTTCCTGCTATCAAGATAGTTGAGATGTGGGGCAGGTTCCGTTAGCAAACAGCTCTCAAGGTAGTGGGGCTTTCTGCAAACATTCTTAGGACAATGGTCCCTGCTATCATCTTTTAGGACTATGGTCCCTGACACCTCCAGACATGGGACTAGAGAAATAGCTCAGCAGTGAAGAGCACTTGTTCTTACAGAAGACATGAGTTTGGTTTCAAGTACCAAAATTGGGCAGCTCACAACTGCCTTTTAACTCCAGCTCTAAAACTCTGAAGCCTTTGTCTGGCCTTCATGGCACGTGCATACATATCTTCACATACCCTCATGCCCTCCATACCCATAGATACATCAATAAAATCAAAATCTCTGTAACATGCAGCACACCGCATCTCCGTCTGCGCTCTACACGCTACAATACAGTTCCTGAGCTTCGTGCAAGGGGCTGGAGGTTGAGGAAACACAGAGAGAGAGAGACAGACACACGGACCTCCAATCACTGGTACAAAAGCCCTTCTTTAATAGCACCATGGAGGCTTAAATACCGAGCAGTCAATGGCCAACAGGTGAAAATCCCATCCTCTGATCCTCTAGGCAAGGCACAGCTTTTAGTAACTCCAATTAGAACGCTCTAGCAGGGAAGAGCAGCTGAAGGCCAGGACTCCAATTGGTCCTGATAGTTAACACCCACCAGAAGTCTTACAGGCATTCACCCACATATTCTTTCATCTAGGACTGGCCTCCATGCACTTCACTGGCCATGATTTTGCTTCGGTATACAAAGTGGGCTAAATACTTGATTCAACAAATATGCTCAGCTGTTTCCTTCAAGTAAGAAGGAAAGAATATATTCTGGCTCTCTTGTATTTGGGACCAAGCTGCTTCTGGGCCATGTAAACCATTCTGTGCGATGAACAGTCGGTGTCTATGGCCGTTAAACTGGGGCTAGAGCACAAAACTTCCAAGACAAGACCTTTTCTCTCTCTCTCTCTCTCTCTCTCTCTCTCTCTCTCTCTCTCTCTCTCTCTTCCTTGACAGAGCCCATGGTTCTGTCTTAATGGTGGTGGCTGTGCCAGCCTGAGGTTACCAAGCCCAGCAGAGAGGCCTGGGACATAGCGTGACTACAGCTATGGTGCTGCCATTCCAAGTCACACAGTGACTGCAGTCTTCCTGACATAAGGCATAGAAAAAGAGTTTGTTTATTTTTACAAATAAATAACCAGTTGTCTCACCATCACTCACTGACTAGCTCATCTTTCTTCCCACATTAAATAACACTTTATACAGAACATTTTCTCTTATGCGTATAATCCTCTCATTTTAGTCACTAGAACCCTCCAACTTTATGAGGCACTATTTCCTATTTGTAGGAAAAGATATTACCCAGGTGCCAATGAAGGAAGATGGACAACAGATGGCAGATGGAATGCCCTCTGTAAACAGCATAGAGCACATCAAAGAGCATCTTCTAAAGGATACTACTCTTAGAGCGGAGTTGCTCCTGGGGCCGGAGGTAGAGTAAACTAACAGTGAAGATATCATTCTCACAGACTTTAGCAATTAGTAGCACAAACTGAAAGACCTTAAGCTACAAGGTTTTGTGTAAAGTGCAGTCTTCTGAGAGCAGAAAAGGCTCTATGCAGAAAATCAGTACTTCATTTCTTCAGGTAGATCATCTGGATTGAGACAGCAAAGAGAGCTCCACCAAAGGAAAATCTAAAAGGAAATCACCTCACATAAATCTGCCTCACAAAACAGCCTCCTCCTACAAGTTTCCTCTGTTACAGGGAGAGGTGTGGGTGCTGACAGTCATCCAGTAGGTATTAACTAGTAATGCTACTCTTCAGAACATTAGACGTGACTATTACTAGTGTATCAATTATGAATTATTTCCAGTCAGTAGCAGCTAAAAGACTAAGACCCATACCTTGCTAAAATGGCCCCTGAACCAAGTACTGAACACCGCTTTCCCTTGCTTAGGCCTGCTCACACTGCCCAGGAACCTTGACTCAGGCACCATTCCACTGTGGACTCCGATAGCAGACCCACACACAGCTCATGGGAATTTTGATACAGGAAAAAAAAAGCCCAAACAGCCTCCTGCACCATGTAAAATACTCCAGATTACCCTGATAGGCGCAGCTTTGCCACCTGAAACTTCCTACACCAGCCCAACGAAAAAAAAAATCACATCTCAACCCTATTAGGATTTAGTCCTCTCTTGAACATGGAAACAACTTTACTTAATAAAAGATAACCAATTTTCAAAGAGAAAGAGAGAGAGAGAGAGAGAGAGAGAGAGAGAGAGAGAGAGAATCAACTAACTACTCAAGATGTGCAAGTTCCAACAGAAAAAGGAAATGATACAAAAAGAAATAAGACAAGTCTTGCCCACAAATAACTGATTTCATCACGACAGCCCTAATGAAAACTGTCTGAAAGACTCTCCAGACAATGAATTTTGAAAAATGATCATAACCATGTTCACACAACACAGGAAAGACAAAATTATACTCCAAGAAGACAAAAGTAAAGCGTCAAATGAAATATAATGTGGAAAACCAGCTTCGATACGGAGATAGGATTGCTTAAGAAAAATACACCGAAATGATTCTGGCAATAATAATGATAACCTGAGCAAAACTTCAGTGGAAAGCCTCAACAATAAAATAGATGATGTAGAAAACAGAGAATCAAGGATGGAAAACAAAGTAGAGAAAATGGATTACCCAGGAAAGGCCAAGGACAATTTTTTAAACATATGAATGTATTGAGAATATATGAAGATATATATTGGAGAGCTTTGGAACACAATGAAAATATCTAATCTTTTGGATTATACACATAGAATGAGCAGAAAAATATCAAATCAAAGGCATAGAAAATATTTTCCACAAAATCATAGAAAAAAGTTTAGCAAACCTAGAAAAATAGATGTAAATCCAAGTACAAGAGGTCTACAAAACACTAAATAGACCAGATGAAAACAAGAAACATCCCACAATATATTATAGTTTAAACATTAAAAACACAGACTAAAGAACAGATCTTCAAAGCTTCAGTAGAGAAAGAAATTTTTTTATATTATCTGATTATTTGATAGAAAATTTTAAAGCCAAAATAGCTTGGAGAGATGTATTCCAAGTTCTGAATGACCACAACTATCAACTCGTGTTACTATACCCAACCAAAGTAGCTATTATAATTGAAGGACAATAAAAATTTTCCATGATAAAAACATATTAGTGAAATTGATGACTTCTAAGCCAGATCTATAGAGAATCATGGAAGAAATATTACAGTCTGAAGAGAAGAAAATCCACACTCAAGGGAGCACAGGAAATAATAAACACTACAAGGATAGTTAATCAAAAGATGCCCAAGAAAATACAATAAAACCAGAAAGTAAACAGGAATTAACACACATCTTTCAATTAATAATTCTTAATAACTATTGTCTCTGTCTTAATTTGCTGCAACAAAACACCATGACCAAAGCAACTTGCAGAGGAAAATTTTGGCTTACACTCCTATAGCATTGTTCACTTTGAGGGAAGTGAGGACAGGAACTGAAACAGGGAAGGAACTAGGAGACAGGTCACCCACCCACAATGGGCAGGTCTACCCACATCAATCACTCATTAAGAGAATACCCTATAGCCTGCCAACAGTCCGATTTCACGAAGGCATTTTCTTAATTGAGTTTTCCTCCTCTCAAATGGCTTTAGCTTGTGTCAAGGTGACATAAAACTATCCAGCACAGACTCCATTCTACCAACAGAAAAGCACTGAGCAACAAATTGGATTAGAAATCAAGATCCATTTATTTCCTCCAAGAAATATATCTTTTATAACAATGGACACCACCTTGGGATAAAGGGATGTGAAGGTTATTTCATACATATGACTCTAAATAAACATTCTAACATCTGACAAAATAGAGGTCAAAAGTCAATTCAAAATTAGTCAGAAGAGATAAAGAAGCTCATTTAATACTCATTAAAGGAACAAAAACCAGCAAAGCCACACCTTCCAACAGTAGCACTACCTATTAGATTATGGGGCCAATTACATCCAGACTACCACAAATAACCACGACAATGTTTGCACTAGAATTCAGTAATCATATTACAGTGGGTCCTAAGAAATGCAGTGAATGGTTCAGGTCAAACTGGATGGCTGCATGTAGGAAAAATGAAAGTAAATCTACAGTTTTTTTTAAAAAAAATTCTTTACACTTTGGGGGCCTGACACCCAGCTCCCAAATAAATACACAGAGTCGTATTCTTACTTATGAATGCCTTGCCTTAGCTAGGCTTTTTCTAGTCAATTTTTTCTGACTTAAATTAACCTGTTTCTCTTTTTATGTTTTGCCTTTGGGCTTTTTACCTTTCTCTATTCTATATGTCTTTCATCCCTTCTTACTATGTGACTGGTTGTGTAACTGGGTAGCTGGCCTCTGATGTCCTCCTCTTCTCCTTTGCTCAGCCTAGATTTCTCCTATTTATTCTCTCTTTATACCATCCCTGCTTATCCTTTCTCCTGCCTAGCTATTGACTATTCAGCTCTTTATAGATCAATCACATGTTTTAGGCAGGTAAAGTAGCACAGCTTTACAGAGTTAAACAAAACACAACACATCTTTGCATCACTGAACAAATATTTCATAGCATAAATAAATGTAACATATCTTCACCTAATATTCCAAAGCAAAGATCCATATTTATCTGAATTCAATTTCAAATAGGTTAATAAGAACCTCAAGGTAAGGCCAGATATCCTGATTCTAATAGAAAAGAAAATGGAAATAATCTCAAACTCATTGTCACAGGCAAATACTTTCTGAATGAAACACAGCACAGGCTTTAGAAGCAACAATTAGTAAATGGGAACTCATGAAACTGAATATCAAGATGTCCAAACAAAAATGGGGTAGAGTTAAGCAGCAGAGGGTTCTCATATGATAAAACACAATAACTGAAATACATCCTTAGCCATTAGGAAAATGCAAACTAAATGCAAACTGAAACTACTTTGAGATTTCATCCTTTACCAGTCAGAATGGACAAAGTCAAAAAACAAATTTTAAAAAAATAAAACCAGAAAAACAAAACAACAACAAAAACAGCTCATGCAGGTGAAGGTACAGAGTAAGGGATGCCCATTCATCATTAGTGAGAGTACAAACTTGTACATTCACTATGGAAATCAGTGTGGTAGGCCTCAGGAAACTAGGAATCAATCTATCTCAAGATCCAGCTATACCAATCTTGGGCATTTACCCTACTACAGAGACACTTGCTCATCCATGATCATTGCTACTTTACTCATAATAACCAGAAACTGGAAATAACCTAGATGTCCATCAACTTATGAATGAATAATGACAATATGGTACATTTACACCATGGAATATTATTCAGATGTTAAGAAAATCAAATGTGCAATTTGGAGGTGACTGAATGGAGCTAGAAAAATATATTCATTTTTGCGTGTTTCCCACTTTTTTGTTTCTTTTTTCATTAGTTTTTGGGGTTTTTTTTGTATCTTTGATGGGTTTTCTAAGGGACAGAAAATGGACACAAAATTGTGTGGATAATGATGTGGGGAGGACTGGGATTAACTGGGGAAGAGGATAACACAATCAAGAATACATAATATTATTTTTTTTCAATTTAAACAAAGAAATGGAACTACTGCAGTCATATATTTTTATATGGTTACTCAAAATTATACTGTATATTAAGGTAGTAAATTTTAATAAATATTTTAAATGTTAAAAAAGAATATAAAACAAGAATCACCATTTTAAAGACTTATTGAGACTTCCTATAATAGTTATTGTTACCATATAGGGTTTTTATTTTCTTTACAGACACAGAGAAAGCAAACTCAAAATTTATATGGAAGGACCAAAGCCCAAGAATAGTCAAAGCAATCCTGTACAAAAAAAGGATATTTCAGGACACATCACAACACATGATTTCAAATTATACTACTGAGCCACAGTAACAAACAATCTGGTACTGGCACAAAACACAAATTAATAAAATAGAATAGAGAAAGTATATATAGCTCCATGTATATAACTACTTAGTGAAAGATGAAAAAAAATATACACTGGATTAAAGACAGCATCTTCAACAAATGTTGCCAGAATTCAACATGTAAAAGAATGAAACTAAACCCTTTCATATTCCATGAAATTCAATTCTAAATAGATCCAGAACCCAACATATGACCCCATAACCAAAACTATTAGAGGGAAAAGGAAGTAGTATGCTACCTATTTAAACTTCCAGACACAAGTAAAGACTTTCTAAACAGAACTCTGGCAGATCAGGAAATAAGACCAATATCTGTCAAATGGATCTCATAAAGCTCACAGCTTCTGTACAGCAAAGGAAATGGGCAATCAAACAAAGAGTCAGCCCTCAAAATGAGAGAAAATCTTTGGTAGTCACACATCTGACAGAGGGCTCATGTTTAGAATACACAAGGAGCTCAAAAAACAAAACACCAAGGATTCCGATAATCCTATTTAAAAATGACCTGGAAAACGAAATAGAAAATACTCAAAATAAGAACTATAAATGGCTAGTAGGTTTTAAAAGTATTCAATGTTGTGAGTCACTACAGAAATTCACATGAAAACTGCTTTAAGAATCCATCACAACCGAGGAAAAAATGGCCATCATTGGGACTACAAATGACAACAACTGTTGAATACTAGGAAAGGGAAATCTGTATACATTGTTGTTGGAATAAACTAGTGGACTCTCTCTGGAAATCAGCATGAAAGTCTATAAAAATGAACACCTAGAAGAAGATAAACTATATACCCTAACTATACCACCCCAGACATGTACCCAGATAACCTTAAATTTTATTAAAGAAATGTTTGTACATCTATGTTAATTACCACTCTACATATAATAACTAGGAAATGGAATCAAACTTGATGTCAATCAACTGACTAGTGGCTAATAAAAATATGGACATATACACAATAGGATCTTACTGAACTATAAAATGAAAATACAAAATTTGGAGAGTAGCAGATAGAACTGAAATAGTATAATGAGTGAGGTCATCTGAGCCCCAAAAGACAAATGTCACAAGTTCTCTCATGAGTGCTTTAGCTTCAGGTTTCGTGTTTTGTTGTTTAATATGGCGTACACAGATGTCTGGAATCTAGGAAACTAGGAATAGGTCATTGATGGAGTGGATGCTTTGAAAGGATAGCAGAATACAACTACAAAGGAAGCTTTTAACATCGTAATTTATTTAGACAGAAGAGGGGAGGTGATGTGGAATTCCCCTCTGGATGCTGTGAATACTATGGTTAATAAAGAAGCTACATTGGGCCTACTGAAGTGCAGAACAGGGCAAGGCAGGAATTTCCAGAAGATAGAGGAGGGGAGAGTAGACAGAGTCTAAGAAACACCATGTAGCTGCCGAAGGAGAAAGTGGCCTACACACCAGTACTGGTAAACCACGAACCTCATGGTAAAATATAAAATAATAAAAATGGGTTAATTTAAAATGTAAGAGCTACCTAGAAATACACTTAAGCTATTGGCCAAACAGTATTTTTGTTTTTTGTGTGATTATTTCGGGTCTGGATGACCGGGAAATGAACGAGCAGTCTCTGTTAACACTCTTGGGAATATGGACATTGTGTTCTTAAATTTACTTCCTGGTGTCTGGGGGTGACTGTAACTTTAGGGAATTCTGAAAAGAAAAATTGGGGTTAATTGTCAAGTCCTGGGAGAGGTAGCTGTATCAATTGTTGTTCATTCTATGTGCAATGGAAAACTGCAGGGCTTGTCTCAAGTCCTGGCTAGAGTAGTCGATTAGGCTGGATCATCTCAGCTAGCCACCTCAAAATTGTTCTAAGCAGTTTGAAGTTTAAAGCTAATTTTTAGGTGGTATTTTTCAGATTAGTGGTGTTACCATAGTCCTGGATGAATTATCGTTGTGAGTCTCCATTGTCCTTTTGGAGACTTCAAAGGTCACTGTTAGGCATGCTCATGGTTCACTACAGAAAACTGATAGAGATTCAAACCAAAAATCATGTAGAGGAAGGTAGATGAAACATTTTTCTATAATTAGTACTCTATATGATCATTAATATAATGACAAAAAATTTAAAATTTATATATATATAAAGTATATATATCTTATATGTATATATATATAAGGTATATATATATATCTTACATGTATATATATATCTTATATGTATATATATATATATATCTTATACTTAAGTTGTTAAAGAGTCAACATAAAACCAAAGAATTATAAGATCAGTGGAAATATAATAGTCCTTAAATATTTGTTTTTCTTCTGTCTTATAGCAGGTGACTCTTCTAACATGAGACAGATTTTGAATTTCACTTTCATAAACTTGCTTGGGTTTATAAAAGGAGAGAGCCATACTTCAATTCCAAAGCCATCTTTAATCTTTAATTAGACTAGGACTACAAAAAGACCATTTGTATTATATTTATGTAGAGAATATCATAAACAAACATTTGGAAAGATTTATGAAATTTTGCCCTGTTGGAAATGTGATATACCAATAGGCCAATTTACTCTTTTTCTTGAGACTTTTTTTTCTGAATGATTTGTCCCTTTGTTTCACATGCCTCATTTGTCCAGTAGTCTTCAGATTCCTTTATTCTCCTAAAAAGAAACAAAATCCTTCCACAACCCTAACTCTGAGAAGATTCTCTTTTGGCAAGTTGTATCTGATCAAATGAAAAGCATTTGTTAGTTTTATAAGTTATGTTAGATTAAATGACCATGTTATTTAATGAGCTATCATTTCTTCTAATCAAAAGGTATCTCTTGTCCAAGTTGAATCTTTATCAGTTTTGATGGTATTCATAGTTTTTCTTCTGTGGAACAAAAGCAAAACCCCTTCCCCAACATAACACATGTCCTGGTTTCCAGTCTGAGGTCAGTACATCTTTAAAGTATATCAGCTGATTTAATTCCATAGGTTTTTTTTTCTACTATCCAATGTCTATCTGCTGCTGTTGTTCCTTTCTAGTTAGCATTTAGAAAATTTGAAGTTAATAAAACAATATGCAGTGTATTTCTGAGGGTATTTATCATTCCTGTTTATTTAATGTATTCTTTAGAGTTCAGTCTTATCTTTTATAATTGTCTTTACTGTAGGATTGTGTGGTATACCTGTGATATGCTTTATATTATGATAATCAAAAACTATTTTATTTTCTTAGAGACATATGCTCTAAGAAAGAGTATTGTCTGTCTGTATTTGAAGGGGTATACTCACATTGGTCATAACTTCTAGCAAATGTGTGATTACTGAATCAACTTTTTCCAAACTCAAAGCAGTTGCCTATTAAAGACCTGAATGGGTATCAATGGTGTGGTGCACATATTTAGTTCTCCAAATTCTACAAAGTGGAACACATCCATCTGCCAGATTTAATTCCTTTGAAAAGTACCCTTTGGGTTAATTCCTGCAAGTAGTGGTGTTTGGTTGTATGAAGAACAGGTAGGACATTTCATTATAATTTCCTTGGCTTGTTGTCACGATAGAAAAGTCTTTTTATAAACTTCTGCTATTGGCATGATGTTTTTATGAAATTTTGAGGCCTTCAGCACATTTCTAACCAAAAATTGATTGATTTCTCCATTGCCTTGTTCTTGAGGACCTAGAAGACCCATATGAGATCAGATGTGTATTATGTAGATGTGACGGTTCTAGTCCTTATTATATCTTGTAACTGAATAAATAATGAAGTCAATTCTGTATCATCTGGTATAAATTCAGTGGTTTAAACATGCAAAACATCTCTTTCTGCATATTGCAAATAAGTAATCTGTTAAAAGGTTCTTTCAAATTCTTTAGTACCATGAGAACAGCAGATAATTCTGACTTTTAGACAGAATCATAAGGGTTTTGTTTCACTTTACTTAAATTTTCTGACTTGTAACCTGTCTTCACTGATTTGTTTGCATCATTAAAGAATGTAAGGCTCCAGTTATTGGTGTGTCCTGTACAACACAATGAAGAATCCAGCTTGGTCTTTTTCTTTTTCTTTTTTTTTTTTTTTTTTTTTTGGTTTTTTGAGACAGAGTTTCTCTGTGGCTTTGGAGCCTGTCCTGGAACTAGCTCTTGTAGACCAGGCTGGCCTCGAACTCACAGAGATCCGTCTGCCTCTGCCTCCTGAGTGCTGGGATTAAAGGCGTGCGCCACCACCGCCTGGCACTCCAGCTTTTTTTAATAAGTTTAATTCTCTTGCTTTTGGGATAGTTGTTGCTAATATCTCTCAAAAAATTACTACAAGGTCTTTGCCAGGGTTCATTTTCTTTTCATACTTTGTCAATTTCATCATTATTAAAAGGTATTATAATTTCTGCTGGCTCTATTCCTGTTAATTGACAAAGTTTCAATTTTCATTTTAGAATTAACTCAGAGATCTTTTCCATATAATTTTTTGATTTTTTTTACTCAGTTTATGTGGTAAAAAGATTCATTCTAAGATAATATTTTCCCTTTGTAGGGGAATGTTTTGAGGGTAATATGACCAGAACAAAGATAAGATTAGGATCCACATGATCCACTT
This sequence comes from Arvicola amphibius, assembly GCF_903992535.2. NCBI lineage: Eukaryota > Metazoa > Chordata > Mammalia > Rodentia > Cricetidae > Arvicola > Arvicola amphibius. Next base: position 41,307,698 of record NC_052051.1, on the reverse strand, counting down.
GTCCCTCAAAGACAATTCTCTCTTAGCTTCAGCTGACAATTACCTGGGACTATTTAAATCCTTAACACCAACTAAGGTTTTGTTTAAATTAATCAGGTCATCAGGAACTATCCCAATAGTGTGCCATAGATGGGAAATGTCTCCTAGCATTCTTTGAAAGTCATTAAGAGTCTGCATTCAATATATCCTAATTAGGACCTTTTGGGGTCTAAGTTTTTATAAACCTATTTTATAGCTTAAATGATCAATAGAATTTCCTCTTGATGAACCCTAGAGTCCAATCACCAAGGAGGAGGAGTCACCCCCCCCAAAGACTGTCTCTCACTTCTACAGCTGATGTAAAAGCATGAAGAATTTATTAATTCTGTCATGGCAGGGTCTTCCAGCATTCGGGAGGCTAGGAAAGACCCTGAATGGCTGGTACAGGCTATTTTTTAAGAAAAAAAAAAAAAAACCACGGAAGAAAGGGATATCTGGGGGTTGTTTTTTAACTATTATGATTGGCTTATTTAAAAGGGCTATTACCAATAATTGGCTGGAGAGTAGTTGCCAGATCAGATGAGGTAAGGGAAAACATCTGAGGGTCACTTTGCCCCTTTCCAAGGGCCTAAGTCAAAACATCAGTCACTGAGTCAACACCTAAGGGTTATCTTGCCCCTATTCAATAACTGAGTTCTATTTGGAGAACATTCACAAGGACTCAGAGAGATGATGGAAAGTTCCCAACATTTCAGTATGTGTGTGGGCAATTGTTAGGTGCTCGGTTCCCAGAGGGGAATGGAGGGAGCATTACTGCTGAGACTGAGAGTTGTCAGAAATGGCTTCAGAGTTCCACACGCTTTGTATTTTTTTAAGAGCAATTTGTAATCCTCAACAAGGCAAAACTTTATTTACTTCTTTGAACATTCTTTCTAATGTATCTACATTTGAATCAGATAGCAAAATGTTGTCCATGTAATGGTAAACTACAAATTCGGGAAATTGCATATGTATCATTTCCAATGACTGACTTAAAAAATATTGGCAAAGAGTGAAGCTATTTAATACTCCATGTGGGAGAACCTTCCTTTGATATCTTTTAGCAGAATTACTATAAGTAGGCACTGTGAAGGCAAATTTTTCTGTCCTTTTCTTGTAAAGGATTTTAAATCAAAGACTGTAAGAGGCCATCCTTTAGATAATAGAGAAGGCAAATGATGTGGGAGTCCCCTCTGTCTACTGTGAATACCATTGGTTAATAAAGAAACTGCTTTGGGCCTATTGCAGCACAGAATAGGGCAAGGCAGAATTCCAAGCAGATAGAGTAGGAGAGAGTAGGCAGAGTCAGGGAGAAGCCATGTAGCTGCCAGAGGCCCAGAGCCTTGTTGGTAAACTACAAGCCTTGTGGGAATATATAAAATAATAGAAATGGATTGATTCAAGGTGTAAGAGTAATACAGAACTATGCTTAAGCTATTGGCCAAATAGTATTGCAAATAAGTTTCTATATGATTATTTCAGGTCTGGGCAGCTGGGAATGAACAAGCAGCCTCCACCAACAGGCAAAGGAATGCCAGACTGTAGAGAGCCAATTGGCTGAATCACCTTATTAACAACTCTTAGATCTGGTACCATTCTCCATCTTCCAAATTTCTTTTTTACAACAAATACAGTAGAATTCCAAGGGCTGGTTGATTCTTCAGTATGTTGAGCATCTATTGCTGCTGTACCAGCTGTTCTAAAGCTGCAGATTCTCTAATGTTAAAGGCCTATATGCTTAACCCATATAGGTTTGTCTACCAACCATTTCAAAGGTAGGGTTGTTGGTGCCTTTGAAATATCAGCAGCTATTGTACCCTGCTCTTGTACAACCTGAATGGTCAGTGACTGTTCTAAAAAAAAAAAAATTTTCCAGAAGCATATGTTAATTTGTGGTTTGATTGGGGGAATGTTAATCAGAGTAATCCATTGCTATAACAAATTATGTCATTAAAGGTGTAAACTCCCTAGTACTGGGATTAAAGGTGTGAGCCACCACCACCTGGATCTGTTTCTGCATTGATCTTGTGTATCCCACAGTAGTCTTGAATTCACAAAGATCCATCTACCTCTGTCTCCAAGATCCTGGGATTAAAGGTGTGTAACACTACAGCCTGACCTCTAATGGCTTATTTACCTTCTGATCTTCAGGCAAGCTTTATTTATTAAAACATAAATAAAATATCACTATAAACCCTATCTAGACTCCTAGATGGTAACAGGAAGTCTAAGTAAATTCCCAAGAACTCCATAAAATAGTGATTCATGTTTTATACTCTTTACAAGCTATATTGGGATGAGTAATGTTCATGTGTGTATATGTATGTGTGCATGTGTTTGTATCCATGTTTGGCATGCTCATGAAAGTTCTCTATGTTTATTCAGTGACTTGTCACTCAACAGTAAAAAAAATTAAAAATTGAGAATTATGAGTTGACTTCAGGTAACAACTGAAAGCTGTAATATAAGTATTACTAAAGACAGATGAATGAGGACAGAAAAGAACTTAACCAAAGTTAATAAAGTCATGGGAGAAGAATATCCAATTCCTCTCAAATTATCTTGTAAATTTATAAATTACATTCCAAGAGCTACATGTGTCACTAGCTCATGCTTGAGGCCCTGTATTTAAAACTGTCTACCACACACAAAACACTAAAATTAAAAATAATCATTTAGAAAGGAAGACCTCATCCTACCTAGTTTCTATGATTGGGAATAAATAAAACACATAGCTAACCATTAATAGAGGTCACTTGGCATTTTTGAATTCCTAATAGAAGAAAGTTTTTGCTTTGTTCAAGTATCTGGATACAAGATAGAAACTGTAACCCAAGCACCAGCTTTCCTGCCAGGCATTAACCCTCAAGATGTGACAGACTAATGCTAATGTGATTTTACACAGTAACTCAAGAAAGACTCAGTTTTCTCCGCTAACTAGATCTTCACTATCAGCACTCTCTTCTGGGAAACAGAGAAGTAACAGAACCTTCCCAGGTTCTCGTGGTCATTCTACAGCCATCTCATGGCGATAGCCTCACTGTGCTCAGGAAAAGGCTTCATTTCCACAAGTGAAGTCTGTCCATCAGTTTGGTGAGCTACAAAAGCAGAAATGTTCTCAGTTGTTTGTTGTGGTTTTGTTTGTTTTTGTTTTTTTCTTCCTCTAAAACTTCGGAGATGGGCAAGCCTTTTCCGTGAAAAGACAAACCACAGATTTTTGTGGCTATCTTTCCAGGTTTATATGAGACAATATTCCAATATAACTGTGCTCTTTTCTAAGATGGACTTCCTCACCAAGGAATAACTCCTGAAATTAAGATCCATAGTGTCTCAAGAATACTGTTTTACTTCTTGTCCACACACACAAAAAAAGATCAGATTGGAGAAAATAATAAATCTCCTACGGGAAAACAACTGGGAGAAAAATTATCATCAACTTCAAGGGGTTTTCAAGTCATTATGTACAGCAAGTGTTCTTTTCATCTTATGTCACTCTGTAAACAAAGTAAAAACGCGTGGCCTCTTGTTCCTCCCAAGTGCTCGGCATGCCCACAGCTACCTTTGCTACCCTCCTAGGCGCCACATTCATCTGCTCTGAGAGCAGCAGTTAGACATCACTGGGAAACTGGCCAGCTCCAAACTCTCAGCACTTTTTATCTTAATAGGATTTTCCAGCAGTCATGTGGATAAGGATCAAACAAAGTAGCCTGGTCCTTTGGCTCTCAGAAACAGGAAAGTATCCGTTAATGTGATTTCGGTATTGATAAATACCCATATTTTCCAGAAAGAAGATGGCATCATTTTCCATAGGCAGGAAGCAATTTCTCAATGGAGAGACGTGCTCAAAAGCACAAGAAATGTAAAATGGTCAAGTTAAAAATCATAGTCCCGTGGGAAGTTATTTATTTTAACCAGCATTTACAAGCAGAAAGAAAATGTATTTTTATAATTCTTCCATTCAGAAGTCAGCATTCTGATGGGAAAAAAACCCAACATTTAATAATATTAAGTAATTCCTGTTGAAGAACATGGTTTCTCTAAGTGTTTGGACACATAGAAGTAGAACAGCACCTGCAATGGGAGTTCTAATGATAAGATGCATAATCTCTGTTGCTTTTTCCATTTCCTTTCAGTAACACTCTTACAGGATGGCAGCAAGTTCCAAAGAAATCTCCTACACCGATTGCATGGATCCCTAATGAATAGTTACCTCACTAAAGGTACCTATATGTGTGATTAAATTGGCTTGCCATTAAGGCTGCTGAACTGAATTCAACCCCTGGAACCCAAATGGTAAAAAGACAACTGACACCTGCAAGTTGTCCCTTGGCCTCCACACATAAACCAGTTGGCA